>NW_024385993.1:0-12612 GCF_016835505.1 Polypterus senegalus | reverse complement strand
ATAGTGATGGAGAAGGTCACTGATGTAGTTTGGAGCAAGGTCATTTAAGGCTTTGTAGGTTATTAGTAGAATTTTATATTCAATTCTGTATGACACAGGGAGCCAGTGAAGGAGGAGCAGGATGGGTGTGATGTGTTCACTGTTGTTGGTTCGAGTAAGGACTCTTGCAGCCGAGTTTTGAATAAGCTGGAGCTGTGATATATATTAGAAGGGGCAACTGCCAGTAGTAGAATTACAATAATCGATGCGGGATGTGATAAAAGCATGGACAAGTTTCTCAGCATTAGAAAAGGAGAGGAAGGAGCAAACACGGGATATGTTACAGAGGTGAAAGTAAGAAAGTTTCTTAATGTGATTTATGTGGGCGGAATAAGAAAGGGAGGAATCAAAAATGACACCAAGATTCTTTGCAGAAGAGGCAGGTCTGATGAGATCACCGCCAAGCTGGACTGGGAAAGATCTCATTTTATTAAGTTGCACTTTAGTCCCAATTTGCAGGAGTTCAGTTTTGTTGCAATTTAATTTTAAAGAGTTCTGCTCCATCCAGGTTTTAATTTCACTGAGGCAAGTTATGAGCTGAGAAAGCTCTGATGAAGTTCAACTTTTAACATTGAAACAAAGTTGAGTATCATCTGCATAAAAATGATAACCCAGTCCATAGCTACGAATAATATGGCCAAAGGGAAGCATATAAATACAGAAGATAAGAGGGCCGAGGACAGAGCCCTGAGGAACTCCTTGTGTGACTGGCGCTGAGCTAGATCTGCTTTTGCCAAGACTAACAAACTCTTACCTATCAGTCAGGACTTGAACCACTGGAGGGCAGTGCCAGAGATACCCTGCATGTTCTCCATTCTGGACAGTAGAATGTCATGTCTGACAGTATCAAATGCTGCACTGAGGTCTAATAGAATTAATATGCTGGTTTGTCTAGAGTCTGTTGCCATTGGTTACCCGTAGCAGAGCAGTTTCACAGCTGTGCTGCACCCTGAAACCAGACTGAAAGGGTTCCATCAAATTATTAGAGGTTAAGTAATTGGTGAGTTGGGAAGCTACAACACGCTCAAGAACTTTTGACAGGAAAGGTAAGTGGGAAATAGGCCAAAAGTTGTTAAGATTGTCAGCATCAAGACCAGACTTTTTTAACATTGGGGTTACAGAAGCGATTTTAAAAGTGAACGATACAGAGCCAGTGTCAAGGGGTGAGTTTATTATTGTTGTAACAGTCGGGATTATGGCATGAAAACAGGATTTAAGTAGTGTACTGGGGATGGGGTCCAGTAAACAAGTAGTCGGCCTAATTTTACAAAGCAGGTTATTAACAAACGCAGATGTGACTGGTGAAAACTTAGAGAAGGAGCTGGATGGAGTGGGAAAACAGGGAGAGATATAAACAGATGATGTATTTATGTTAATTTAATTATTTAGATCTTTAATTTTGTTACGGAAAAAGTGGAGGAATTCCTCACAGACTTCAGTAGAAGAAGTAGTTGGGCCAGATGCGGGTTCGATTAGTTTATTAATAACAACAACAACATTTATTCATATAGCACATTTTCATACAAATAATGTAGATGAAAGTGCTTTACATGATGAAGAAAGAAAAAAGGACAAAGTAAGAATTAAAATAAGAGAACACTAATTAACATAGAATAAAAGTAACGTCCGATGGCCAGGGAGGACAGAAAAAACAATAAAAACTCCAGATGGCTGGCGAAAAAATAAAATCTGCAGGGGTTCCAGGCCATGAGACCACCCAGCACCCTCTAGGCATTCTACCTAACATAAATGATCAGTCCTCATTGTATTCAGTATTAACTACAGATAACAAAACCCTTGGGTTATTGTGGTCACTTTCTATTATTTTGCCATAATGGGTGTTCTTGGCAGTAGTTAGTGCTTCTTTGTAAGCTCTTTGGTGGTCAGAGAAAGCCTGGATGTGCACAGTGAGGCCAGTCTTACGTGACTTAGGTGGGTTAAAAGTTCAATCAGATCAGATAAGAAGGATGCATTGTATTTTGGAGGATGATAAAGAACAATGAGTGAGACAGGACCTGAATCTGTTATTAGTTTAAGAGCCAGGCACTCAAAAGACAATGGACAATCAATTGAGATTCATTCGATGTTTAAATCTACTCTGACAATTACTGCAAGTCCACTGCCTTGTCTCGAGGCTGTGTGGAAAGTGAATCCAGTGGGTGTCGCCACCGTGAGAGATGTAAATTCATTTGGTTTTTGCCAAGTCTCCGTTAAACACAGAATATCAAGTTTGGTGTCAGTGATGAATTCTGACAGCTCCAATGCTTTGCCATTAAGAGATATTGAATTAAACAATGCAATATTAGTTAATGAGGTTTCTTTTTGCACAGAGCCATGATCTGAGTTTATTTTCACATAATGTAAATTCGACACACCGACACTTCTATTTCTAGAGCCATGAGAAGGATGGCACATTTCTGAGCAAATGCCGCTGGTGGTCTTTTCATTCGCAGCCCGGTGGTGGCGGCGACCTGACCCACGATGCACATATTTCAGGCACCGCAAAATACTGCCGTCTTTTAGGATGTTCCAGTCAGACCATTTGCTCTGGACAATGTTTAGTAAGAAGGAGTTTGTCATGAGAGTATTTTAGCATGATACTGAGCAATACTTATCTAATAGCAGTGGAGAAGCAGCACAGCACAGTGGAGCCGGTAGGACAGGCGGGTGTAGTAGCGTAGATGAGCGGCGATAGCAAAGCAGTGGAAAGCATAGCAGGAGGAGGTAGGAGGTTCCCACATACAGCCATAAACAGTAACTCTGGGCATTACAGGTGTTATCACCCTGGAGCCACAAGCCAGGTTGGTATGAACATCAGATCAGTTATTAGTCATAGAGTACTGTAAGATGAATCAGGAGCAGACCAGCATAGCAAATATAATCAAGGTGACAGATCATCCCAAAGGTCCTAGATCGCCAGGTACAAAGAAATGTTCGTAGGTCTTGTCCCGTGATCCACAGATTCAGTTGTTCCCATTTAAATTAGAGTCCATAAAATCTGTAAAAATTAAACCAAATCCATACAATTTGAGTCAGCTGCATCCACAAACTATACGTACAGTAAAGAAAATAAAGCAAGTGTAAGAAAGTGTAGAATTAAGGTGAATTTTGTGAAAAGTGCTGTTAACAGGGAGGAGTGGCAACAGCATGCGTGCGCCAGCGTCCGAAGTGCGTGCAGAAGGAACTCCGAGTCCAGCTCAGGGTGGCGAAAGAGCAGTACAGGAGAAAGCTGGAGCAGAAGTTGCAGAACAACAGTATGAGGGAAGTATGGGATGGGATGAAGATTATCACTGGCTGCAGCTTCGAAGCGGGTGCCGCCATCGAGGCAGACATGGAGAGAGCAAACCAAATGAACAACTTCTTTAATAGGTTTGATCACAGTAACCCACTCTCACCTCGGAGTACTGCATCCTCCAACCATCCTTCTGCTGATACCAGCATAGGTGAGACATCCCCACCCACAATTACAGCAGCCCAGGTGAGCAGAGAGCTGAAAAGACTTTGTGCCAGCAAAGCAGCGGGTCCAGATGGTGTATCGCCACGATTGCTGAAGGCCTGTGCGTTGGAACTGGGGAGTCCTCTACAGCGCATCTTCAACCTGAGCCTGGAACAGGGGAGAGTCCCGAGGCTTTGGAAAACATCTTGTATCACTCCTGTCCCAAAGGTATCACGTCCTAGTGAGCTGAATGACTTCCGGCCTGTTGTTCTGACGTCACATCTGATGAAGACCATGGAGCGGCTGCTGCTTCACCACCTGAGGCCACAGGTCCGTCACGCCCTCAACCCTCTGCAGTTCGCATACCAGGAGAAGGTGGGAGCGGAGGATGCCATCATCTATATGGTTCATCGATCCCTCTCCCACCTGGACAGAAGCAGTGGTGCTGTAAGAATTATGTTTTTGGACTTCTCTAGCGCCTTCAACACCATCCAACCTCTGCTCCTTAGGGATAAGCTGACTGAGATGGGAGTAGATTCACACCTTGTGGCATGGATTGTGGACTATCTTACAGACAGACCTCAATATGTGCGTCTTGGGAACTGCAGGTCTGACATTGTGTGCAGCAATACAGGGGCACCGCAGGGGACTGTACTTTCTCCGGTCCTGTTCAATGTATATACATCAGACTTCCAATATGACTCGGAGTCCTGCCACGTGCAAAAGTTAAGCTGATGACACTGCTATTGTGGGCTGCATCAGGAGTGGGCAGGAGGAGGAGTAGGAAACTAATCAAGGACTTTTTTAAATGGTGCGACTCAAACCACTTACACCTTAACACCAGCAAGACCAAGGAGCTGGTGGTGGATTTTAGGAGGCCCAGGCCCCTCATGGACCCTGTGATTATCAGAGGTGACTGTGTGCAGAGGGTGCAGACCTATAAATATCTGGGAGTGCAGCTGGATGACAAATTGGACTGGACTGCCAATACTGATGCTCTATGTAAGAAAGCTCAGAGCAGACTATACTTTCTGAGAAGGTTGGCATCCTTCAACATCTGCAGTAAGATGCTGCAGATGTTCTACCAGACAGTTGTGGCGAGTGCCCTCTTCTACGCGGTGGTGTGCTGGGGTGGCAGCATAAAGATGAAAGACGCCTCACGCCTGGACAAACTTGTTAAGAAGGCAGGCTCCATTGTAGGATTAAAGTTGGACAGTTTAACATCTATGGCAGAGCGACGGGCGCTAAGCAAACTCCTGTCAATCATGAAGAATCCACTGCATCCACTTAACAGGATCATCTCCAGGCAGAGGAGTAGCTTCAGTGACAGACTTTTGTCACTGTCCTGTTCCACTGACAGACTGAGGAGATCGTTCCTCCCCACACTATGCACTCTTCAATTCCACGGGGGAGTAAATGCGAACATTAATTTTATTTTAATTCTTTTCATTTTTATTACTATTTAATTTAATATTGTTTCTTTGTATCAGTATACTGCTGCTGGATTATGTGAATTTCCCCTTGGGATTAATAAAGTATCTATCTATCTATCTATCTATCTATCTATCTATCTATCTATCTATCTATCTATCTATCTATCTATCTATCTATCTATCTATCTATCTATCTATCTACTGAGATGTTCTTATATACATGGTGCGAGGAATATCCAAGTGAGAAAATAAAAGAACTTTCAATGCAAAACATGTCAGCATAGGACACAGGGCAACACAACAATTTTAGACATGATGATAATTTTTTAACAAAGCTCTATATACTGTATAGTATGTACCTATAGTAAATTTCTTTTGTAATATAACTGAATGTTTTTTGGTTATTAGAACCTGTTCTTTTAATCAATGCTTTCTGCTTAACAAGACAAACCAAAATAATGAAAGATCATGGCTCACAAGACATATCGCTCGGAGGCTTCCATAACTGTTGCCTGTTCATTAAATTTTCATGGTAAATGCATGCAGTTGTGAAGAAATTAGTATTGTACAATATACTGTAAAAAAGACCAGTTTAAATATGAACAAAAGAGAAAGATGTATCACCATATCTCCTCTTTTGAAAAATGAACCTATTTCTTAACATTTCACTAAACTATTCACTGCAATAAGACAACTGAACATTGAACAAGAGGCTACTCTATACTTTAAATATTCACAAAAAATGAACTCTAAGCATTCATTTGAAATAAAATGATCATTTATTAAAATAAACAATGTCTATCTTGTTTTTTCTCATGTCCTGTCAGCATAAAGTAATGAACAGGGAACATTATCACTGTACCCTGGTTTGGTACTCTGAAACCCTGAGAAGTTACTTGTGAAATGTTGTCATCACTTGCGGTAGGCCATGACTTCACAGTTTAATTGTTTTGCATTTGGTTTAGGTTTCCCACATGCCTGTGGTAAGTAAGTTACAACAAAGGGCAGAGCCTTTCTGTGTCTGTATCAATTGTGACTGTTGCTCACTTGCATTAAGCATCATATTATCTGAACTGGAAAATGGTAAATATTAGCCCATTACATAAGAAGGGTGATTGGGCAGATCCAAGCAATGATAAGCCAGTAAACAATTGCTTAACATGCATCACAGGTACATTAATAGGAAAGAATTAATAAGGAAGAGATTGAGCAACACTTGATAAGAACAGGAATTTTACTGAATGGTCAGCTTGGGTTCAGAAGAGGGAAGTTATGTTTTACTAACATGCTGAAATTATCTGAGAAAGCAACAAAAGTTTATGATCAAAGTGGAGCATATGATATTATTTATCTTGAAAGCATTTGATAAGGTGCCACATGAGAGGTTCAGCATCAAACTAAAAGAAGTGGGAGGTCAGGGTGTGGTGTGTAGGTGGGTGCAGAATTGCCTCAGACACAGGAAGCATTAGGTGATGGTGCGAGGAACCCTATCAGATGGCCATTCTTAAGAATCATATACCACAATGGTCAGTGCTAGGGCCACTGCTATTTTTAATATATATACAGTAAATGATTTGTATAGGAATATAAATAAGCTGGTTAAGCTTACAGATGATTCCAAGATAGGTTGAATCATTACAGAGGGACTTGGACTGCATAAACCATGGGCAGACTTGTGACCAGTTAAATTTAATGTATGTAAATGTAAAGTATTACTCAGAGAAAGTAAAAATGTTACATTTGAATACACAATGGGAGGTCTGAAAATTGAAAGTACATCTTATGAGAAGGATTTAGGAGTTGTAGGGGACACAAAACTGTTAACTTCCAAACAATGTTTAGAATCCATGAAGAAGAATAACAGAATGTTATAAATAGCATACTTTGTGGAGCAGAAGTCCAAGGAGATTACACTTTATAATGCCCTGGTTAGACCTCACCTGGAGTACTGTGTGCAGATTTTGTCTCCAGGCTATAAAAAGGACATGAAAGCACTGAAAAGGGCCCAAAGAAGAGCACTGGCCTGATTCCAGGGCTACAGGGAATGTGTTATGAGGAAAGATTAAAATAACTAAACCTTTTCAGTTTAAGCAAAAGAAAATTAAAAGGAGACATGACTGAAGTGTTAAAATTTAAGAAAAGAATTAGTACAGTGGATCAAGTCTTTTGCATTAAAACTTTAAACTATACTTGATGTTATTTTGGAAGAATGAATTGGAACGGACTGATGAGCTTTGTTGGGCTTAATCTCATCCAGATTGTTCTAATGCACTAATTGTGTGTGTTCTTTCCATTCAGCTTGAGAAAAACCTCATATTCTTGTTGCAGCATGGAGAGGGGCCCAGCCAGAATTTCTCTTGTTGAAGAATTACTATTTTTGGTGTCTTTTAACCTTCTTTCCATTAAACCAGAAATATTACACAGAAATATTGCTGAAAAGGCAAAAGATAACCCAAAGAGATTCTTTCAATAGCAGAGTAATAAAAGCACAGTAAAGGAGGACATGAAGAGTATTAGTAATGGTAAGGTTGATATCAAATATACACACCGCAAAATGGAAAGTGATCTGAATTTACATTTTTCTGAAGTTTACACATTCAGAAGTAGTTAACCTCTCAACAGCAGCAAGGACTTTGAAGGAGATATGCAATGATTTGGAAATTGTAAAGAGGGATGTACTGCTTAGATTAAATAGGCTAAAATCTAACAAATCGCCAGGACTAGATAATATTTATTATTGACTCAGGTGCCACCTTTCCAGCAGCTCCACGTATGACTTTATATTTTTACCTTTTTCTCTATCTCTCTGATCACTCCTACCACTTTCCTTTATGTGGATTCATTTCCTGAACACTTTTTATTACTTGGACATGATTTTTTACACCGAGACTCGTCTGTTCAGGTAGTCAACTTCTAGTGCTGAGAACAAAGGCCCATGCCGGTGTGGTCCCCTATTTAGCTGATGAGGTAAGAAGTTTGTATCGGGGCAGCAGAGCCGGTGCTAAGCTAAAGGCTAAGAAGCTAGCGAGAAAGTGGCGATACAAGCCTTCGGTGCCTTCTGTGATCCTGGGAAATTTGAACTCACTACCAAATAAGATTGAAAAACTGGCTGCGCTGGTGAAAAATGTCAGGACCTACAGAGAATGCAGTTTGTTGTGTTTTTGTGAAACGTGGCTAATAACTAACATCCCAGATGCTGACGTGGAGCTACCCAAGTTTAGCACAGTTAGAGCGGACAGAGACGCAAATACCTGCGGGAATACAATGTGGTGCAACCCTAGACATGTAAACGTCAAAATCTCCACTTGCTTCAGGGACATTGAACTGTTGGCTGTAAGTCTGCATCCCTATTACTTGCCCAGAGAGTTTGGACACATCATTGTTGTTATTGTTTACATCCCTCCTCGGGTGAACATGGAGATAGCGGTTGACATCATCCATTCCGCTGTTGCTAAACTACAAACACAGCACCCCGAGGCACTTGTGCTAATCACTGGAGACTTTAACCATGTGACGCTGGACAAAACATTACCTGCCTTCCCCCAGTATGTGGATTGTAACACCCGGGGAAATAGGACTATTGACCTACTGTATGCAAACATTAAAGTTGCATACAGCGCAACCCTGCTGCCTGCGCTTGATCATAACCTTGTTCTGCTTCAGCCTGACTACAAACCAAGAGTGAGGGAGCTACCTACAACCACATGCTCATTCAGGAAGTGGTCCTCTGAGGCATAGCAGACTCTGAGAGACTGCTTTGGAACTATGGACTGGGACATCCTGCAGGGATCATATAGTAAGAACATTGAGGATGTTGTTGACTACATTACTGACTACATCAACTTCTGTATGGACATTGTAGTTCTAGTAAGAACAGTACGCTGCTATGCTAACAATGAGCTCAAGCACGTGCAGAAGGAACTCCAAGTCCAGCTCAGGGCGGCGAAGGAGAAGTACAGGAGAAAGCTGGAGCAGAAATTACAGAATAACAGCATGAAGGAAGTGTGAGATGGGATGAAGAACATCACTGGCTGCAGCTCGAAGCAGGGTGCCACCATCGAGAGAGGAGTTAAGAGAGCAAACCAGATGAACAACTTCTTTAACAGGTTTGACCACCCTAACCCACTCTCACCTCGGAGTACTGCGACCTCCACCCATCCATTTGCTGTTACCAGGAGAGACATAGGAGAGACATCCCCACCCACCATTACAGCAGCCCAGGTAAGCAGAGAGCTGAGGAGACTTTGTCCCAGCAAAGCAGTGGGTCCGGATGGAGTATCGCCATGACTGCTGAAGGCCTGTGCGTTGGAGCTGGGGAGTCCTCTACAGCACATCTTCAACCTGAGCCTGGAACAGGCTTTGGAAAACAACTTGCAACTTGTAGACCACAAGACCGCCCGGTGCCCTCTGGGCAATCTACCTAACATAAGTCAAACAGTCCTCTTTGTATTTAGGGTTTTCATGGAAGGACCTGATGATGATGGTCACGTAGACTTCTGGCTTTCAGTCCATCAATGTTGGTTCATCATGATGCTTTGAGTAGGTGGTGGTGGCGCAGGCAGCCACCACAAAGAAACCAGAAAAAGAAACAGAATAGAGAGTAGGGGTCAGTACGGATTTTAGAGCCACTATGAATAGTTATTGTAATGAATTGAACATACAGAGTATCAGTATTAAGTTAAAAGTGAAGTTATGAGAAGGCCATGTTAAAGTAATGTGTTTTCAGCAGTGTTTTAAAGTGCTCTACTGTATTTGCCTGGCGAATTCCTATTGACAGGCTATTCCAGATTTAGGTGCATAACAGCAGAAGGCCGCCTCACCACTTCTTTTAAGTTTAGCTTTTGGAATTATAAGGAGACACTCATTTGAAGAACTAAGGTTACGATTTGGAATATAATGAGTCAGGCATTCCGATATATAAGATGGAGCGATTATTTAAGGCTTTATAAACCATAAGCAGTATTTTAAAGTCAATCCTGAATGACACAGGCAACCAGTGTAGTGACATCAAAACTGGAGAAATGTGTTCGGATTTTCTTTTCCCAGTTAGGATTCTAGCAGCTGCATACTGCACTCGTTGCAAGTGATTTATGTCTTTTTTGGGTAGTCCTGAGAGGAGTGCGTTACAGTAATCTAGTCTACTGAAAACAAAAGCTGGAATTAATTTCTCAGCATCTTTCAATGATATAAGAGGTCTAACTTTTGCTATGTTTCTTAAGTGAAAAAATGCTGTCTTAGTGATCTGATTAATATGCGATTTAAAATTCAGATTACAGTCAACAGTTACCCCTAAGTATTTTACTGCCGTCTTAACTTTTAATCCTAATGCATCAAGTTTATTTCTGATAACCTCATTGAATCCATTATTGCCAATTACTAAGATTTCAGTTTTCTCTTTATTTAGTTTGAGAAAATGACTATTCATCCATTCAGAAATACCAGTAAGACATTGTGTTAGTGTATCGAAAAGAGTCAGAGTCATCAGGTGCTATAGATAAGTACAGCTGTGTGTCATCAGCATAGCTGTGGTAGCTCATGTTATAACCTGAGATAATCTGACCTAACGGAAGCATATAGATTGAGAAAAGCAGCGCACCCAGGATAGAGCCTTGTGGAACACCATATCGGATATCATGTGTCTTGAGTTGTAATTACCACAACTAACAAAGAATTTTCTACCTGCCAGGTAGTATTCAAACCAATTTAAGACACTGCCACAGAGGCCCACCCATTAACTAAGACGATTTCTAAGAATATTGTGATCAATGGTGTCAAATGCAGCACTCAGATCTAAGAGGATGAGAACAGATAAACAGCCTCTGTCCATTTACCCGCAAGTCATTTACTACTTTAACAAGTGCAGTTTCTGTGCTGTGATTTGTTCTGAAACCTGACTGAAATTTATCAAGAATAGCATGTTTATTGAGGTGGTCATTTAATTGCAAAATGACTGCCTTCTCAAGAATTGATGTGAATGAAGTGATGAAGACTATGGAGTGGCTGCTGCTTCACCACCTGAGTCCACAGGTCCACCACGCCCTCAACCCTCTGCAGTTTGCATACCAGGAAAAGGTGGGAGCAGAGGATACCATCATCTATATGCTACACTGATCCCTCTCCCACTTGGACAGAGGCAGTGGTGCTGTAAGAATTATGTTTCTGGACTTCTCTAGCACCTTCAACACCATCCAACCTCTACTCCTTAGGGACAAGATGACAGAGATAGGAGTAGATTCATACCTGGTAGCATGGATCGTGGACTATTTTACAGACTGTGGTGTTATGGGTCCACAGCTCGCTCAGCAAAGGCCGTTTTTTTAAATAAATAATGACCGCACTCGCGGTGGCTTAGTTAGGGGGCGTGGTGGCCATAGCAAGCCACGGGGCGATCTGCGGTGTGAGCGTTTCTCACCTAGTGCACAGGTGAGAAACTGCCCACATCCGTGACTGTTCCTGTGGCTAATGTGCTGCAGCTGCTATGGCCCCTTGCAATATAAAAGAAGTGTGAGTCAGTTGGGAAAGGATCAGAGAAAAAAGGAAAAATAAAGGACGGACTTTACAGGAAGCGAGGGAGCAAGTCGGTGCAGAAGTAAAAGAGAGAGAGACACACATGGAGCGTGAGGGCGAGCGAGCAAACAAGGAAGCCTGGGTGTTAGGCCGACACCCAGGAGCTAAAGTAGAAGTTGCTCCGCTGAGCGATCATGTAGCGGGACTGACCAGAGAAGGAGAAGACTGTCTGCGTAAGGCGTCTTGGAAACGAAGGAGTCCAAGTCTCAGGCCTGGGATGAGTGCCAGACCGAAGCCAGGATTGGGAGGTCTCCAGACCTGTGTATGAGTTGAAAAGGGCAGCTGCAGATAGTCTCGCCTGCTGAAAAGAGAAGCAGGTGAGGCTCTAGCATAGAAAAGCACCAGGCTTGTCATTTGTTTTTAGAAGACTGCTTCCAGGGTCATTTGAACCCATTGATTTTAAAGGATTGTTTTTCTATTGTTTTTACCTCCACGTTTTTCTTTTATGGGATTATTTATTTAATGACTCTTGTTATGAAAGACTTTGGGAATCACTGCACTTTATTTGGAACACTGTTTTGATTGTCTTTTAAATAAAAGCACTTTTACTCTTTTTGAGCCATCCCCTTGCTATGTTGTTGCCTCCATCGTCTAGCTCATCGGTGACATTATCGACAGTGTTGGGTTCAAGGGCTTCCGAAAAGCGGATGGGAGCATGGAACAGAACCCGCATCGTCACACAGACAGACCTCAGTATGTGCGTCTCGGGAACTGCAGGTCTGACATTGTGGTCAGCAACACAGGAGCGCCACAGGGGGCTGTAGTTTCTCCGGTCCTGTTCAGCCTATATACATCAGACTTCCAATACAACTCGGAGACCTGCCATGTGCAACCGTTCACTGATGACATTGCTATTGTATCCTGCATCAGGAGTGGGCAGGAGGAGGTATAGGAACCTAATCAAGGACTTTGTTAAATGGTGCGACTCAAACCACCTACAACTGAACACCAGCAGAACCAAGGAGCTGGTGGTGGATTTTAGGAGGCCCAGGCCCCTCATGGACCCTGTGATCATCAGAGGTGACTTTGTGCAGAGGGTGCAGACTTATAAATATCTGGGAGTGCAGCTGCATGACAAATTGGACTGGTCTGCCAATACTGATGCTCTGTGCAAGACAGGACAGAGCCAACTATACG
>NW_024385992.1:0-40024 GCF_016835505.1 Polypterus senegalus | reverse complement strand
ACCATCAGGTTCATTATCCAATCAGTCTTTAACATCCTACTGAGTCCAGCAAACCTGACCTTTGTCTGAGGTAGGAAGTAATCATCACCATCTTGTCCATCACCTTGCTCTGAAAAACAACTCTGGAACACATTCTCTGCTGCTGTTAAAACATGTTGGCAGAAGGGTGCTATTACAGGTGACATGACCAAGTGTTAAAGTGGTAGCAGAATTCATCTACATGGCTATCAATATGACCAACATCTGCAGCGACAAGAGAGATGCACATCTTTGGGAGTGTGAGAAAAGAATTAGAGTGCCTGTATGAAAACAGATATGAAGGAAAAAGGAAGACTCTACACAGCTAATGTCTTGGCACAGGACTTGAATTCAGGACATTAGATCAATGAAGCAGCAATGCTAGTACTACACAACCACATCACCACATCAGAATTATAACAGTATATAAAAGCATGTAAAACAAAATTAAATTCTTATCCATCCACAATTCTGATAAATAGTATGAATTCTTTTTAAGAGTTATTTCTTATCCTTTTTTTAGTGTCACTATATATACAGCTCACAAGATATTTGATAATTTAGAAAGCTGCAATTTTGAATATAGTTGCACAAAATATTTAAGTACTTACTATTTTTACATTTGCTACATGAGGGAGTGCATCTAATACAGTGAAACCTTGGACTGCAAGCATAATTTTCTGTTTTCTAACA
This sequence comes from Polypterus senegalus, assembly GCF_016835505.1. Lineage (NCBI taxonomy): Eukaryota > Metazoa > Chordata > Cladistia > Polypteriformes > Polypteridae > Polypterus > Polypterus senegalus. The sequence goes on along the minus strand of NW_024385992.1, from coordinate 39,313 downwards.
GGTGAGGAACGCTGCGCACGCAAGTTGCTGCCGCTCCTCCTATTAACAACACTTGTTGCAAAATTACTTAATTCCTGCATTCTCAGCTTGTTTTATTTCTTTTATTTTACGTATAGTTCGTGGATACAGCCTACTTGAATTGTGTGGATTTGGCTTAATATTTACAGATTTTATGGACTCTACTTTGACTGGGAACAGCTGAGTCTGTGGATCGTGGGACGAGATCCTACGAACATTTCTTTGTACCTGGCTATCTATGACCTCGGGATGATCTGCTCCATGATTATATTCGCTATGCTGATCGGTCCCAATTCATTTTACAGTACTCTATGACTGGGATCTGATCTGATGTTCATAAGTAACCTGCTTATGGCTCCGGGTGATCACGCATGAAATTACCAAAGCGTTACTGTTTGTGGCGTGTATTGGAACCTCCAAATCTTGCTACCTGCTCCTGCTATGCTTTCTGCTGCTTTGCTATCGCTGCTCATCTCATCTATCACACCTGCCTGCCCTACTGGTTCTGTTGTGCTGCTTCTCCCTGCTTTTCAGATAAGTATTGCCCAGTATAATGTGAAATACTCTCATGACAAACTCCTTCTTATTAAACTTAGTTTGTCCAGAGCAAATGTCTGACTGGAACATCCTAAAAGACGGCGGTATTTTGCAGCCCGAAATATATACATTGGGTCAGGTGCTGCCACCACCGGGCTGTGAATGAAAAGACAACCGGCAGCATTTGCTCAGGAATAAGCGTACTACTTGGCGCCTCACGGAGGCGACTCCACCTGGTTTCACTTTCCATTCAGAACCTCACAGCTCTAGACAAGGAGGTGGGCTGCAGTATATCAGAGCAGACTTAAATATCAACAAATCCCAATTGACTGTCCACCGTCTTTTTGGTGCCTGGCTTTTAAACTAATACGAAACAGGTCCTGTCTCACTCATTGTTCTTTATAGTCCCCAATATACAAGCATCCTTCTTATCTAATCTGATTGAACTTTTAACCCACTTAAGCTCTTACTCTCCAGAGAATTATCCTTCTTGGTGATTTCAACATCCATATGACACTACTACATCTAAACTTATAAATGAATTCCTATCATTACTGAACTGTTTTGACTTGACACAACATGTTGATTTTCCCACCCACTCTGGTGGTCATATATTGGATCTGATCTGCACTTCTGGACTATCTGTTGCCAATATTTACAGCACTGATTTGGGACTCTCTGACCATAAAGCAGTATTTTCACTGTCTCACTGCCTTACCTCCTCTTACCTGTAAATGATAAATTTCTTACAGAAACCTTAAAATATTTGTCACTCTCTATCCTTCTGGATCCATTTCTGATCTCTTTACTGTCTGCACCTATTCCGTCAACACTAGATAGTCTTGTTGCCACTATAACTCAGCCCTTCATTCAGCATTAGATAAAGCAACTCCTTTTTTTTTTTTTAACTGTGTCCTGTTCGGCTGTGAAGCAATCAGAATTGATGTCTGAATGCTGGCGACTAGCCTTCAGTTTTTCTCTCAGGTGGAGCGTTACACTTCTGGGGGCACCCTAAATACCAAAACTTTTTTTAAAAAATTTTTAGATGTTTTTAAGATTCAACCGACACGGAGACAAAAGTGAAAGAAAAAGAAGAGAGAAAGGAAGAATGGAGGTAAAGGGAAGGGGTTTCAAGAAAAAAACAATAAATGAACCAGAGTCCGCCTAGACCTGCAGAAAGAAAAAAAAACAAAACACAAGACAAAACTTGCTGCATCAGCTACATGAAGATATATAAAAGTAAAATGTTTAGACAATCATACAGTAATTATTACTAAGGCATTTAGGGCCACCACAACCTTAGATCATGTGCTGAAGATGTCCAAGCCATACTTATGAAATCTCCATGTGGAGCACCCTGTAATGCGACGCACGCTTGTATTTGTGTAAGGGTTCTCTATAGGAGCATCAATAGTGAGTGTGAAGGGCCAAGACCTGCCTCAAAACGCGGAAGATGGGGGGTTTCAAGCCCAGAGACCCAGAGGTCACCCCAGAGCTGGAGACCCTAGGGAGGCCCACCAGAGAAGCCTGGAACCCAGCAGCCCGGGACCAAGGGCGACCACCCCCCAGGACCCAAAAAGAGCCCAGGGACCAGTCCCACCAGGCAGCCACGAGCGCCAGACAGATATTAAGGCAGGGGAGGGTAGGCAAATGTTGTGTATTGCCAGATGTCCAGGAGGGAAGGTCCAAAACCCCACCGAAATATAAGTCACACACAAACACAGTCATACACCCCCTCCCTCATGTTTCACATACCATACAACCCAAGACTTAACAAGGATGACCCAGACACCCATTCACACTCCCCACACAACCCTACCTAATCTGGCCCCGGGCTGCCGCACCGGTTACAGCCATTCCGGGAGCGTAGTTAACCCCATTCCGCAGGGGTAATAGTGAGCAGGCACCCGCCAACGCAGGAACCCAAACCCACCACCCAGACCATAGGCAGATGCCAGCCCCCACCCTAGCCCTCCAACCCCGGCAGCTAACTGAGAACAGAGGTGAAATAAGACCCTAGTCTCCCCTCCACCGCTCTAATGTAATGTTGGTGTGTGTTGATAAGGGCTTTTTGGTTGGGGAGGGCAGTGCCCACCATGGGCCAAACACCCAGCGATGCCAACACACAGCCCCACCTCCCCCAAAACTCCCGGACTGGGTGCAGTTTAAAATTGAAGTGACACCGGCCCCCCGGAGTGAGGCTGAAATTTCCCCCGGATGCCGTTGGGTGCCCACCCCAGGGCCCTAAGTGTGCATTTGTGTGGGAATGTTTTTGGGGAAGTGTTTAATGTGCAAGTAAAATTGGGTTAGGTGCAGGACTGAAATGGGATCCATACCGATCCCCTGGATTACCCAACCCCAAGGCCCAAATGTGCATGTTTGGGGATGTGTGAGAGAGAAGGAGGGAAATGTTGATGATGGGGAGGAACGGCCGGGGGCCTGGCCCCAGGGAGCCAGCTCCCCCTACTGGCCCCAATAGGCACCTCCGCTCCCAAAATCCACCCGGGCAGGAGGCCAGCCTAACTAGCTGGGGCCGGCGCACCACAGAGCCCCACGGAGTCTGAGGCCCCAACCCCACCCCCAGCAGAATATTTACTCCCATCCCCAAAATTACTCAACATTCAGATTAAGTAAGACATAAGACACCCAGGTAAAGCTGGATCCCCTCCGACATCCCTCCCCCATGGTAGGAAACTGCCGCACGTTCCGCCCTCTTCCGCAGCGCATGCCAGGACCCATCCGCGGTCTCCCCACCCGGGGCAGCCCCATCCCAAGCCACCTGGCCCACCCCAGACCACCAGGGCATTGCAGCCACCAGGCACACCCGCAGCCACCGCAAGACCCCCAGGCCCCCAAACACCCCGAGCCCACCCCGGAGGAACCAAAGCACCACCAGGTCGGGCAGCACCCCCAGCCCAAGACCCCTAGTGACCCACCCAGGATCCTCCAGAACCCAAGCTCAGACCTCCACCACATCAACCACAGCATCCCGCGGGCCATCAAGACCCCCCATCTCGCTTGTAAACCCCCGTCAAGGCAGAGAATTTGAAAGGAGGCAGAGGCTGTCTCAAATATGATCCAATAAAAGATTTCTATCCCTGGTTAATGCAAAGATTATCTTTCTTTTTCCAGTTTATGAGAAGTTTTCTACCCAGATGATATGCAGTGAGAACCACGCGGAACCAAATTTGTTTCAATCGACATCTCTAGTTCCCAGCAAGCAAAATGAGGGGAAGTTGGGATATCACATTTCAGACACTTTGAAGGTCTCACATACTTATACAGAATCCCTGAACAGGTGGACATGACCACAGTGCGTGGATATAACTGTGGAATGCTTCTGGTGCAGGGGTGCAGGTGTCAGATGGCACAAATCCCACCCTGAACACCCCATGACCTGTATAGTGTACTCTGTGTAGAATTTTGTATTGAATTATTTGAAAATTTGGGGGTTTTTGATCGTTTTAAAAGTTTTAAACAAGTTTGGGACCAGAAAGTCTGATCAAAGCTAACTAATAGATCCTCCTCCCATTTGCCTATAGGAATTACTATTTGCATCATCTATTTTGGTCAATGTTTTATATACTTTAGACAGTAATTTGTTTTGATATTACAAAGTCTAATCCCTTTGATAGTGTTTGTAATTTACTTTAAGTTTTAAATTTTTTTTAACTACGGGATTTAATTTGGAGATATTCAAAAAATCTATTCTTGTCTATCCCAAATTGGGAATATTCTGTTAAAGGGAATGAAATCCAATCCTTCAACTATGTTTCCATGTATAGAATTCCTTTACTTTTCCAGTATGGGAGGTTCATCATTTTATTGTTTTGCAATATGTCAGGATTATTCCAGATGGGTGTGCGCCTGCATGGAATTAGTGAAGCCCTCCGTCTTTTTTAGATATTCCACCATGCTGTCAGTGAGGTACTGATATTAATACTTTTAAAGCTTTATGCTTTCTTATTTTTGAGCTAATAAACGGTAGGGTCCGAAGCTCTATAGTATTGCAAAGAGTCTGTTCTACAACTAACCAGGACTCATCCAGCTGGTTATGATGAAAACCATCTTGGTATATTTTTGGGAGCCTGTTGGTTAAGAAAATAATGATAGAATTTGGGGAGATCCAGCCCTCCTCTATCTTTGGTCTTCTGTAGTTTTTTTTAAGCTAATTGGGAGGTTTATCCTTCCAAAGGAATTTAGTGATGGAGGAGTCCAGGGATCTAAACCAATCAGATGATGGCTTGTTTGGGATCATAGAAAATAAGTAATTGATTTTGGAAAAACCATCATTTTAATTGTGGCAATCCTCCATAAGTGATATCGTAAGGATTTATCTAGCAAGATCATCTTCCACTTTCTTTAATAGTGGGATGTAGTTTAGTTTAGTTAGATCTCCCAGCCTGGGAGGGACATGAATGCCCGGGGTATGTAACATTCTGTTTCCCAAATTGTGTATTAAGGAATTGACAAAAAGAGAATTTAAATTTGGGAAGAACTGTGGATTTTAACCAGTTTATTGAATAATCTGAAACTCTTGAAAAGGAGTTTTTAGTTCAATTGCCTGGGGAGAGAGGATTGAGAATTTGAAGATAAAGTAACACGCCATCTGCATAAAGACTGTTTTTTATGTTCTATGTTCTTACACTTTATGCCTTTAATAACTGAGTTTGCCTGATTGCTGCTGTGGTTCAATAAAGATGCAAATAGCGAGGGAGAGAGGGCATCCCTGCCTGGCCCCCCTCTGAAGACAGAAGCTATCTGATGTTTGATCATTTGTCCTGACGATCTGTTGGTGAACTGTATAAAATTTTTAACCAGTTTATGAAGAATTTTCCCAAAACCAAATTTATGTAAAGTTGCAAATAAGAACTTCCAGTTAACTCTATCAAAAGCCTTTTCTGCATGGAGAGATAATATACTGGTTTCCATGTTTCGTATAAGAAAAGTCTATTGTTGAGTAATCTATGAATTTGTGGATGAATGTCTCCCTTAATGAAACCAGTTTGGTTCTAAATATATAAAAAGGGTTCCCTTCTCTAATATTTTTGCAAGGGCTTTACAAATTATTTTCAGGTCAACATTAAAAAGAGAAATTCATATGGAAAGGAAATAAAGGATCTTTGCCTGGTTTTAACAGGAGAATAATGTTGGCTGAATTCATGTTTGGCTGTAGTCTCCCATTTTCTTCTTTCCCTATTCTGAAAAATGTTGGAGCCGAAAAATCCGAATTCTTTTGTAGAACTCTGCTGGAAACTCCATCTGGACCTGAGCCTCCTATTAAGCATTTGGGGTTAAGAGCCCTTCCCGAAGCTCATCTGATGTTAATGGCTGAGGGCCAGGACTGAGCTTGGCTATCTGATAATTTAGGAAGTATTATCCTGTCTAGAAACTCATTGATCTCATTATCTGATTGGGTTAATCTGTGGTGAGTACAAGGTTTTGTAAAAATCTCTGAAAGGGTTGTTTATTCTTTCAGGGGCATATACCTATATTCCCAGTTGAGTCTTTAACAGCAGATATGGCAGTTTTCCTTTTTTTATTTTAACTGGTTGGCTAAAAAGTTGCCTGATTTATTAATGTGTTCAAAGTTTTCTATTCGTAGTCTTTGTGCTAAAAAATTTTGTTTTTGTCAATAATTCCTTTAAGTTCTAATTTACTTTTACGCAATTTGTTTTGTAATTCTTCTTCTGGGGATGCCCCTAGAGACTTAATGATTTCTTTTTAATTCCTGAATACGTTTGTTTTCTATTTTTTCTTAATGTGATGAGAAGGGAAATTATTTTACCTCTCATCACTGCTTTCCCTGCCTCCCAGAGAACAGATGTTTATGTTCCAGGAAGGTCATTGTGTTCTAAATATAAAGCCCACCCTTTAATTTCCAACAAAACTTCATCTTTACAGTGGGCGATTAAACCTCCAGTTTTTACCTGATGGGATTTTTTTTATTTAACAGAGTTAAGGAAACTGGAGCATGATCGCTGACAACTATAGGGTGTATCTCTGTGTTCCCAAAATGTGCTAATAATGAGCTGCTGACTAGAAAATAGTCCAAACGTGAGTGAGAGGAAAGAACATGGAAAAAAGTATACTTCTACGGGTGGGGATAAAAGATCGCCATGCATCACAAAGCCCATAATCACTATAAACTGTTTGACTATATTAGTGGAATGCCAACTGCGCCTGAGTCCCAGCTTTTACTGAGCCTGTCTGAAGAATGATCCATCCAAAAATTAAAATTCCCGCAAGTATAAGTGGACGCCATTGAGAGAAAAATTTGAAAGAATGCGGGTCATCTATGTTTGGACAGTATATGCTAAAATACATAAGCTTGATTTTGTATGGATAGTTTTAGTATTATAAATCTACCATCTGGATCTGAGACTGTGTCCAATACTTTGAAATTTGTATTTGTGTATTAAAATAGCTACACTTTGTCTAGAGTTATAGGGCAGAGAACAGTCTGGGAAATCAATGCCCTAAGTTCATCAGTAAACGTGCAGCATGAGTCTCGTAATAAGACAACATCTGCCTGCAGTCTTAAATGATCAAAATCTTTTTTAAACTTCTTCTCCCTAGAGCCAGTTCCATAACATTCAACTGACAAACCTTAGTGTACCCAGGATGTTTTATTGTCACTGCACATGCAGAAGTGGATCAGTTTGAAAACTTCCAGTGGAGTTTACCGCCATTCGCCATAAAGTTTTCCAAAATAAAGGATGCAAACAGGGTGTGGCAATGTACCCACCCTTTGACATACGAAACCATTCCTTTGCCAGTTATAACAAAAGGCAGGGTTCAAAGAATATTTAGATCTATCCGTGTCTATCTACTATGGACCCACCATGTTTCTCCTAGTAAAACAGGTAAGAATGAAACGGACACCAAAATTGTCCTTTCAGCAGTTTGTACCTGAAATACAGCTTGGCATATTATTCTCACACATGAAGGACTTAGGCTTTCAAACCACCAATCTGATGTTAATTTTAATTTTTCTCCCAAAGTTGGGGTTTTAATCCCCAATCTGTCTTAAAATTTTAAAAACGCTATAGCAACAATCTGTTTTAAATAGCAAGCTGATTCTTCATCTATGGCCCATTGTTTGTAAACCAGTCCATAAGGACTCATTTAACCACCCATGGTGAGTCTTCCATAATAGCAACTCCTGTATATGCCTTTGTTGCAACCTGGCCCCAATAGTTGTTTGCAAACTTTTTGCTTTTTTCACACCATGATATATTTTGATATATTGCTTTTTATCAGCAGTTTAAGATCCCAACCTTCCTACTCCAAACTGAATACCTATAGCTCCCTACATGTCCGTTTGGCTTCGTTTTTTTTCTACCTAGAGGAGGCATAAGACTGATGTTTTACAAAATATGTTGCACCTGTAACAAGCGGTACTATATGTTCTCCTTTGGAAACTAGTTTATATCAAACCCACTAAATTAATGTTATGCTACAGTAATTATTTTATATGCTAATCCTAGCTTTTTACAACCTTGCATTTGTCTAAATAATGTTGCATCAAATGATAACATTTCCTCTCCTAGTCTTAAGGGAATTAAAAACATTACTGTACCTTTGTATTTGGGAATTTGTTGTTGCTTCCTGTTTAAACATATAAAAATATTACATCATTTTTGGTGTTGATATTACAGTCAGTTGTTGCCTCCAGTTGTGTGTGTGTGTGATTAGCTAATGTATGGGTGCCTTATGTGAGTTAGTTAAGTAAATAAATGTATAATTTAACTGAAGAAAAGAAAGAAAAAATAAATAAATAAAAAAAAAAATAAATAAGTAAATAAAAAATATGTATATTAATGTTAATAACAATAATAATATTATTAATGCTATGATAAAATAATATTAATTAAAATAATAATTTATCTATAATAATTATGAAGATAATAATAAAAAAAAAAAATAAAAATACTAATAATAATAATAGTGCTGATAATGATAATTAATTATATAATAATGCCTGATAAATAATAATGTTGATAAAAAATACTAATGTTATATAAAAATTAATTTGATAAAATACTTTGGGTGATAATAATCAGACAATAATAATAATAATAATAATCATTACAGAACCAAAAGTGTTTGTGGTTGTTGATAAAATGTAAATTATAATCTAGTGTCTAATTATAGTCTAGGCGTTGTGTGTGTTACATATAGGAAGTTATGTGATTGTGTCATACTGAGAAAATCCGTACAGAAAAGAAGAAAGGAAAGATGATGTAAGAAAAGAAAAAAAGTAAGAAGAAAAGGTGTTGAGGTGTGGGTGGTGAGAGAACAGGTGATCCCACTATCAAACACGATGCAGAGCTTTTTTTTTTATCCTGACATGCCAACCCAATGAACCCTAAGAATAATAAACGGACCGATTCTAAAGCCAGTCTGTCACTCCTCGCCCTTGTAAGCCTGTTGTTGACATAGAGTTGTCCACAGAAATGAAGCTGCCCTTCTTTTGGGTGAATTTTACGTTTGGGAAAGAACTTACGCATCCAAAATTTCTTAAAATTGATCATTCACGCAAAATTTTTCCCTTGAGCCTTTCCCATGGCTCTTAACCAAATCCTTCTGTTTAAATGCTCAAATTTACCAGATGGGACGGACTCTGCGTCTGCTCTCTTCCAAATACCCGTGAAAGGTGATGTTTTTACCATTTCCCTTTGGTATCTTCATGTGGGTCTGGAGAAAAAACTTGATTGTTTGTTCACAATCCTCTGGTTGTCCTCCTGTCTGCTCCGCAGGCCTGCAACACCCGATTGTGTCTCATGCTGCGGGCCTGAAGATCCAAAAAACCCCCTTCTTCAGGTCTTGTTGTCCTGGGAGATCCGGTAATCCCTCTGTCAGTCTCCCCAAGACGCGTTAGCAGCAAGCCTCCACCTGATCCTGGCTGAATTCCAGAGATTGTCGGAGGTTCTGGAACTCCTGGTGGGAGAATTTCGAGCAGGTGGGGTCGTCCTCAAATCCCAAAAGCCTTTTATCTATAGAATCTAATAATTTAATATATCCCCTTTCGGGAGATTGCCGGGGAATCTTGAGGCTTCTTTGGTAGCAGGTGTTTCCGTGATAGCTGCTGCTTCTTAGGCCCCATGACAACAGACTAAACTTGATCAATATAATTTTGTAAACTTTCCAAAATTTCTTCACTTACCTCCAGGTTAAGTGAGTTATACTTACCGGATTAGCGCTTGGGCAGTAAATAAATTTAGAAATTTTCTTAATTGTTTTAGAATGTTCCAAAGAGCTGCCATCTGCTTCCAACGCTGCCGAGAACCGTGATCTTCCTAGCCAGCACTTCTCCTTTTCCCGCATGCAACTCCTTTAAAACATAAGGAGGTTTCCTTTAAAAAATTCAGCTCCTTGGTATAATTCAGAATTGGATCTATGAAAGCAGCTGGCCGATGCCTTGGGGAGAATGTCACTTAAGACTGGCCTCACTGTGCACATCCAGGCATTCTCCCGACCACCAAAGAGCTTACAGAGAAGCACTAACTGCTGCTAAGAACACCCACTATGGCAGAATAATAGAAAGTGGAAAAATACTCAAACCTCCATCTGGCCCAACTACCTCTTCTACTGAAGTCTGTGAGATTCTCCACTTTTTTCCGAAAAAATTAAAGATCTAAATAATTCAACTAACATAAATACATCATTTGTTTATATCTCTCCCTGTTTTCCCACTCCATCCAGCTCCTTCTCTAAGTTGTCACCAGTCACATCTGGCGTTTTAATAACCTGCTTTGTAAGATGAGGTCGACTACTTGTGTACGGGACCCCATCCCCAGAAACACATTTAAATCCTGCCTTCATGCCATAATCCCGACTGCTACAACAATAATTAACTCATCCCTTGACACTGGCTCTGTGCCGCTCACTTTTAAAATTGCTTCTGTAACCCCAATGTTAAAAGTCTGGTCTGATGCTGACAATCTTAAAAATTTCCCCGCCTATTTTCCACTTCCCTTTTCCTGCCAAAACCTTTGAGTGTGTTGTAGCCCCCCAACTCACCAATTACCCACTAATAACTTGATGGAACCCTTTTAGTCTGGTTTCAGGGTGCGCACAGCTGTGAAAACTGCTTTTGCTACGGGTAACCAATGATTTGCTTATGGCAGCAGACTCGGGCAAAAACCAGCATATTAATTTATTAGACCTCAGTGCAGCATTTGACACTGTCAGACATTACATTCTACTGTCCACAATGGAGAACATGCTGGGTATTCTGGCACTGCCCTCCAGTGGTTCAAGTCTCACTGATAGGCAAGAGTTTCTTAGTCTTGGCAACAGCAGATCCAGCTTGGCCAGTCCCACAAGGAGTTCCTCAGGCCTGTCCTCGCCCTTTTCTCTTCTGTATTTATATGCTTCCTTGGCCATTTATTCGGAGCTATGGACTGGGCTATCATTTTATGCAGATGATACTCAGCTCTACTTCAATGTTAAAAGTGGAACTTCATTGGGAGCTTTCTCGCTCACAACCTGCCTTAGTGAAATTAACCTGGATGGAGCAGAACTCTTTAAAATTAAACTGAAAACAAAACTGAACTCCTGCAAATTGGGACTAAATGCAACTTAAAAAAATGAGCTCCTTCCCAGTCAATCTTGGGGGTGATCTCATCAGACCTGCCTCTACTGCAAAGAATCTTGGTGTCATTTTGATTCCTCCTTTCTACCCCCACATAAATCACATCAAGAAACTTTCTTTTCTTTCACCTCCGTAATATATCCCGGTTTGGCCCTTTCCTTCCTTTTCTAACGAGAAACTTGTCCATGCTTTATACATCCCGATAGATTATTGTAACTGCTGGCAGGTGCCCTTCTAATCTTATACCGCAGCTCCAGCTTATTCAAAACTCGGGTGCAAGAGTCCTTACTCAACCAGCAGGGAGCACATCACCCCCATCCTGTCTCCCTTCACTGGCTCCCTGTGTCTTACAGAATCAATATAAATCCTTCTAATAACCCTACAAAGCCTTAAATAAACTTTGGCCAAACCACATCAGTGACCTTCTCCGCCACATGTGCCTGCCCGCTCACTAAGGTCCCTCTGATTCTGGCAATCTTGTTGTGTCCCACACTAATCTACACTCCATGGGAAGGGCTTCAGCGTATAGCACCAGACTTTGAATGACCTACCAAAATTAATCAGGTCAGCTGACTATATGAATTCTTTTAAAAACAACTCAAAACTCATCTGTTCAGGAAGGCTTTTAGCTCTACTTTCTACTTCATTCCCTTTCTCTCAGTTTACCTCTGTCAAGATGCTCATGTAACCTGTGTGTGTGTATGTTAGACAATCAATTCTGTTGTCTGTTAGGCTTTTCTGAATTTACTGTCTTAATCTTCTTTATTTATTTATTTTGGTTTGTACTATGTGTGGAACTGGACCCGACACAGACAGGCGACATCGCTTTGCACCCAACCACATGTTTATTTACAACATCTACAGTAAACAGTTCAGTGCACAAACCCAGTGCCTCCAGCACCGATCCCCAAAGTCCAGCCTCCACAGTCACAAATTACCTTCCTTCTGGCCACCTCCACTCCTCTCTGAGCTCCGTCCTCCTCCCTGACTCTCGCATGACAGAAGGGAGGCGCCCCTTAAATAGCAACCGATGGGCTCCAGCTGCTTTCCCAGCAATCCCCGCGGACACACCCCGTGAGGCGGAAGTGCTGGCTCGCACCGAAGCCCTCCAGGTGTCCCTAGTCTTCTTCCTCCCAGCACTTCCTGGTGTGGGCGGAAGTGCTGAGGTCCAGGGTTCTTAGGGACTGGGGCACCGCTGCGGTGGCCAAGGCCCTACAGGGTTGGGCTTCCATGCCCTCTACCCATGGCTTTAACACAACAGGGCGGTCACCCTGTGGTCTGGAGGAGGCACAAGCCCTCCTCGGTCCTCCTGGGCATCCTGGTTGGCTCCACCCCAGCGCATGCATATATGCTATATACTGTATACCCTGACGTTCTTTCTTATATTCTGTAAGTGCCTTGAGCATGGGAAAGGCGCTATATAAATTAAATGTATTATTACTATTATTATTATTATTAATTTGTTCCTGAAACATGCTTGTAATCCAAAGCACTCGTATATCAAAGTGAATTTCCCCATAAGAAATAATGGAAACTCAGATGATTCATTCCACAACCCAAAACTATTGATATAAAAATGATTAATACAAAATATAAATTAAAATACATGAAACAAATTAACTTGCACTTTACCTTTGAAAAGAATCATGGCTGGTGTGGAGTGAGTTTCTAAACTCTTTGGGATTCCACCCAATGGACGACATCGGAAGAGCATCCTGAAGTAACCTGAGGCTCCCGTGCTGTAGCAGTTCGCCATGCTAATCCAAAAGATCGCGGACATGCTATGAGTGCCTGCCATTGATGGAGTGAAAGAAATTTATAAATGTAGGGCATAGTATTGCTGACTAATCTGGCCCCATCCCAGCCTGACTGCTGTGTCTGTGTATAGGAGAGTGGCAGATTCCGCTACAATCAATAACCGTGCTGTTTCTGTTTCAAGCTGAATAAAGCTGGTGTTGCTAAAGTACTGAGAATCAGTTTCATGTTTTATGCAAGACAGAATCACACATTACAACACAACAAGTGGTCACAATGCTATAGTAAACAGAATACGCTTGTACGGATGTTGACTATATGAGAGCACGCCAACTCAGCCTGAGAATGAGAGACAATATCTAAAATACACTTACCCCAGTCAAACTTGGAATAACATTATGTTTTCTGTTTTCATTTTCTTGTTTTATTTTATCTTCTGAAATGACATTAGTTTTGTGTTTCACTCTATGACAGGCAGACATCCAAAAACTGTGAATTTTATTTCTGAGGGCATTGTATTATAAGGTTTCTAAACTCTATTGGGAGTCCCCAAAAGGATGACACGCCAAAGAGCATCTCAGTCAAACGGAGCCTCTGTGGAGGACTGCCTATCAGTTGCCGGGTAACCGCTGTCTCCCTAGTCCCAGCAGCTCATCAAAAGCAAATCCGAGCCACTGCGTTTGTGCTATAAGTGCCTGGTCATTGATGGTGATGCAAGGAACAGTATAATTGCAGGAACAGTATTACTTGGCTATGAACCTGGTCACAACCTGCTGATTCTGTGACTGTGTATTGCAGAGTGGTAGACCTCTACATAAAAACGTGGTGTTCCTGTTTCAAGCTGTATAAAGCAGTTTTGCTAAAATACTGAGACTCTGGAAGACATATTTTCTTTATCACCAATTCAGTAGTATGTATAACTTATTAAGTCTTGGATAAACACTGATTTTCTGTTTCTCTGTATAAACCTATGTGTGCACAGAGACTCAAAACAATATTTATCAATATTAAAATAATCTGTTGGTAAATATGTCATATGCTGATAAAGTTTGCAAAATAGTTTATTTTGTCTCTCTATTCAAACACAAACAATATTAATAAACTACATAGTATCACAAAATCAACTATTCTGAGCAAAAATTGAAATAGATAGTTGGATATTTAAGATTATTCTGCCCACATCTTGATTAGTTGAGACTGTTATTTGTTGAACTGTGCTCCCTTTATCTTGTCATTTATTAACACACCAGTCAGTCAGCCCCACACTCACAGTTGTACTATAAAGTCCATGAAACTCACGTAAGCACATAGGTCCCATAATAAACATCTAAAAAACACCCCATGTGTCTCCACGCGGGCACCTCTTTATCTCTTGTTTCGGTCACGCAAACGTATCCTTAGGGTATATAAACCCTGTGTCTGGTTAGTTGTGTAATGGCAATTTGAACCTCTGTCTACGCTTCTCTTTGTCTTGATCCATCCGTGAAATCACTCACCTTGTAAGTGTCTTTTAAAGATTTATTATTTAATGTACACTGTATGCTATGGTATTGCTTTGTAAATTATTCTTTATTGTCTTTGATTGTACACCTATAAATGCCTGTATGTTTCTTTGTATATATTCCCAGTTTACAACGGACGTCCAGTAAAAGCCTTCAAGATAGCTTTTCCTACCCTTGTCGCTTTTTATATGGATGTGCTGAGTTGTTTAACCTCTTCCACTTGCACAAGACATGCGAGTGAGGCGAAAAGTAAAAGGCGAATCACGCGGGGACAGACTGCAAGAGAACGTTAAGACAGCTAAGGAACGCCTGGCCAGCGATCAAAGAATCCTACGGCACTAGAAAAAGGGGCTTCCAAGGCGAGGGGGAACCCCGTAGAAATTGTCCTCACCTCCAAAAAAGGGACATTCGTTCCAGGGAATCAAAGACATGATCTCTGAGCAACTTGGCTGAAAGACAGATCACACGCAATCGGATGCAGCATCACAAGGCATCTTTTAAATCAACTGGACCCTTTACTGACAGGTGAAGCGCAGTGGGCTTTTCCCATGCTGTGCTTTCCAATATAGATTGGCATTTTCAGTGGCCATAAACAACTAGAAAATCAGTTCACACCCCAAATTGGGATCGATTGCCTACCCTTTTCACTATTCACTTTGCCTCCTGAATCGCTTGACATCAGGAGTCTTCTGTTGGTGCTGCCAGAAGCACTCATTTCAACTTATACAGCCCCAAAAATCCACTATTGCAGACATGGGATGAGTTAAAACTGAATTCAAACCCTGTCGCCAATTAAAGCCACCGCTATTCCAACACCTCAAAGCAAGTTCCAGGCCAAAGCTCAAATGTTGGCTGAATTGCGAGTATACAAGATCCTTGCAATGAAAGAGCTTGCAATTAAAGAGAACACAAGAATGGGACAGAGAGACTTGAACTGAGGCACACTAGAGGCTTTCAGTCCGAAAGAAGTGCTGCCGCATTTTCCGAAGCTGAAATATTAGCAGCTGCGACAATCAACTAAATCATGAGATTCGCAGCAGCCGAGCTCACCCTCAAGTTAACAGAAGGACAGCAGGGTATGTAACTCTTGATGCGTCACCCCTCAACCAAACTCGCCAATCACAAAGAAGGGCCACTGACAACGGATTTGCTGAAGAGTCCTTCATGCATCTCAGGTGACCACCCATTTTCTACAATGGTTCAGGCTAGAAAGTGAAGATATCCAAAGGTGTCATCACAATCAGCACATGAGGGAAGGACAGCAGAGTTTGTACAGGAACAGACGGCATGGCTCACACTTGACGCTGTCACTGCCACAGCACACCTACCGCAGAGGGGAAACATCACCTGCAGACAACAGGGTGTCATGCTGAGGAGTCCTTCACGCATTACAGGTGACCACCCTTTTTTGACAGTTGTGCAGGTAGGAGAAAGTGAAGATGTCCAGAGGGTGTCATCACAATCAGCACATGATGGAAGGACAGCACAGTTTCTACAGGAGCAGGCAGTATGGCTTACACTTGACACTGTCACCTCTCAGCCTATCACACTAACATGCAAATAAATGGAAACATCACCTGCTGCACAACAGGACGCCATGCTAAGGAGTCCTTCACACATCTCAAGGTGACCACCCATTTTTACAGATCTGCAGAGGAGGATGTGAAGATGTCCAGAGAGCATCATCACAATCAGCACATGAGGGAAGGACAGCAGAGTTTATAAGGAACAGACACTATGGCTTACATTTGATGCTGTCACCTCTCAGCCTGACACACCCACACGCAAAGAAGGGAAACATCACCTGCAGCACAACAGGACGCCCTGATGGGAGAGTCCCCAACGATGTTGGTGACAACCCATTTTCTACAAAGGTGCAGGCAGAAAAAGTGAAGATGTCCAAAGAGTGTCATCACAGTCAGCATGTGCCATTTATCCAAGACTGCCCCACCAAAACAGGACTGCTTGATCATCACATCAAGACTACTACCCCTCTAAAGAGTAGCCCATTACAAACCCCTAAGAACCTGTGCTGGAGTTATGGACACAATTGTCAGGAAAGCAGTTGGTTCCAAATAGAGGCTGTGAATGGAGGAGTAAGTATAGCCCTGCCTCCACTTATCAAATGCAACAAGATTTTGAACACTGACCCGAAATACTAACACCAGAGGGAACACATCGCCACCCTCACCTTACAGTCTGTGGCAGGCCACATCACAGAATTGTAGCTAAAGCCCATATTCTGCTACGTTTTTAAGAGACATCATCAGAGTGCACAAAGTGAGGCAACAAATTAATGGTCCTCATAATCGCCCTTTGCTCAAAAACTTGACCTGGTTTGGTTCTTGTAGGTGAAGTTTGCCTGAAATGGTCACAAGCCGGCAGTTTGTACTTCAAAACAAGTGTGCTGGAAAATGGGCGACCTATACTTTTCATGCCTTGCTTCAACCACCTTTGCTTGAGAAAAGTGTGACTTACGGGGGGAGCCAACACATTGGACCCTTTGACGTTTTGAGCATAAGGATGTGCTGAGGACAATTTTTGACTCCATGCCACGTGGATCAGACTTTCTGCACTTCCTGGTGGTTTCACAGAGAATGATGTCTTTAAAAGCCAGTGGAGACAAGTGCTAACCTTGGCAAAGAATTCTGGACATGCTGGGGACTTAAATACCTTTCCTTTGCAGAGCAGGGGACAAATGGATTCTGATCTATAAATATACATATAGGAGACATTGTGTTGTTGAAGAAGAGTCCACTATCACGCAATAAATGGCCTATGGTTGTTTTGTTTGGGATTTGGGATTCCCTAGCAGTGATGGTACAGAACAAAAGATAGAAGTTGAAGACTGCCTCTCAAGGCATCTCTAGGAACTCTATCAGACATATCACAAAAATCTTTCTACTGGAAAATGGATAACTTCTAAGTAACACAATGTTTGCCTTTTATGTACTGTTTAGTGATATAATGTTATTATATCAGACAGGAGTGTTCTGCCCACATCTTGTTAGTTGAGACTGTTATTTGTTGAACTGTGCTCCCTTTATCTTGTCATTTATTAACACACCAGCGTCACGTCCCACACTACAGTTGTACTTTTAAAAAATTATGAAACTCAGTAAAGCAATAGGTCCCATAATAAACATTTGAATACAAACACCCCATGTGTCTCAGTGGCACTCTTTATCTCTTGTTTTGGGCCCTCCCAAAACGTATCCTTAGGTATATAAACCCTGTTAAGTCTGGTTGTGGGTACGCGCATTTGAACTCTGTCTACGCGCCTCTTGTCTTGATCCATCCGTGGAAATCTACTCCTTTGTAAGTGCTTTTAAAAGTTTTATTGTTTAATGTACACGTCACTATGATTACTTTGAAAGTCATTCTTTGTCCTTTGATTGTACACCTTAAATACCTGTATGTTCTTTTGTAATATTTCAGTTTAGAATAAGTCGCCTAGTAAAAGCTTCAAGATAGCTCGCTCACCCCTTGTCATTTTTTATGTGGATGGCCGAAGTTTTAAGCTTTCCCACTACACCTATGGAAAAAATCGGAGAAAAAGATAATAGAAAGGTTTGGGGACTGTATTACAAGCCAGAACTTAGTTCAAAATCCTATTAAAAGCAAGTATATTCTTTTACAACACTATATGGATATTGACAAAATACCATTTTATAGCTAAAACTAAAATGTGTTAAAATTCAGGGGAACTAACTAATAATGCAAAATATAACAGTCACATAGATGGAGTTAATCAACATGGAGTTAACAATCAACCTGTTTCAGAATTTATAAGACATGATCCATGGGGGATCATCACATTCTAGCGCTCTATCTTTGGGTTCCTAACTCCATGCATATATAAAGCTACACAATTCTGTTCAACCCATTGACTGGTTGACAAAAACATCTAAGCTATTTGAGAAATTATTTTTACGGTTAATCTCATGGCTTAGAAGCCCACAAAAATCCAGGCTCACTGAAAACTTAATGTGATCATAGAAAGCAATAGAGAAACCATGACAATGCTTTTGGATTTAATGCTTTTGGATTTAATACTGGGAAAGGATGATTTTAGTGCCAGCCACTGAACCAGTCTGTGCCACGTAAAAATAAATAAATTAATAATAAGCACTTTTACCACTGAGAAGTTATGAACCTGTATTGTGGGAAAATAAGTGCGGCTACTTCAGTTTGCAAGATGAAAAGATTAATAAATAACCAAATTAAAGATAACGGAAGAAGCTGACCATAAATCACAGGAAGGGGCTGGAGTTTTAGCAGTCACCTGCTGGCTGAAAACCTTACTTGAGCACCAGGTCCAGCAGTTTCAACAAATTTTTTCACCAACAATGTCAGAAAATTGAGGCTGCAGTGAGAACTTTGCAGGATGCTAGGTAGGCCTACACAGTAAAAATGCAAGTGTTAATTTAACTCCCACAGCCTCAGATAACATATGGTCCACTCCTCCTGGTGTAACTTGAACTCTACTCCAGTGTTAAACTTTCAATTTAATCCAACACCAATAGTTTAAAAATTAACACTACATAACACGGACTGGTGTTGGAACAATTTACTCCACAGTTAAATCAACTCTTTCAAGTGTTATTTTTACTTTTAGCTCCTTGTAATGTTTAAAATGTAGCTCTTGCTAGAGCATGGAAGCCGCTATATAAATAAAATGTATTATTAGTGTATCTAATGAATGAAAATGTTCAGTATTAACAATTTTGCACTATTGATTGAAATTTTGCTTTTAGGACTATATAAAGATTTATCCATTCATTTAAAATGAAACTCAAAATGTAAGTTGTTAAAAATATTTATTTTCAGTGTTATATTTATACATTATATACATAAAATATATACACATATACAGCACAGTTCAATAAAAAATCTTCTCTTTTTATTACTTTAAAAAAGAAACATGCTCTTTACTTAAATTATATATCTTGAAACAAAATAAGTTTTATAGCCAACATTTATCTCAAGATGTTAAGCTCCTATCATAAAGAATGTCATAACCTTTGATGAAAACAAAAATATGCTGGTTCTAAGAATGTATTTTCATGCATTTTATAAAAAATTAACTTTCCCTAAATACAAAGTCACACAAAGGTGAAATAAAATCTTGCATCCTTTAGTTTGTGAAGATATAAAGCAGAGACGCACACAGTTCAAGACAGACAAGACTGCAAAACACTAACAACAGATACCACCAAAACATGCTTAGACATACCACGGGACTACCAAAGGACTGAATGTCCTGTACATTTATTAGTGTCCCAAAAGTAAGTGCTCTTTGTGCAACACGAAAGGTCATGAAAGGCGGGCAGGTGAACAGGAAAACCTTTTGGCCAACAGCTGGCAGTTTCTATGTGGGACCCTACCATTTGAAAAATGGTGCCATGATCTTGCCAGCAGCTTCTGGTTAGATTCTCCCTTTTTTTTCCATATAGCAGCCAACTACTATCACCTACCAGCACTATTATGCTTGATTCAAAACTCATACACCATATGTGAATAATTTGAAATTTTTTCTTATACAATGGGGATAATGGACCAAAGGGTGTTTTGGTAGCAGATTCTTACTGATGAAACAAACGCTTAAAACAAATTTATGATTTTAATTTGTAAATTTTTAAAAAAGACTTTAAAACATTTTGTCAAACATTTTGGGCAAGATTATATTTCTTCAGAAGAAAGATCCAGTACTGATCATTTTTTTTGGACTAGATCACCAAAAGTAATAGTATATTGAAACAAACACCAGGCCTGTATAGCGGAGCCCTTCATTGCCACCCATCATCTAGTTTTACTACAGTGGCGTCCTCTTTCTAAGTACCCATAATTAAAAGAATGTATTCTATCATTAATTTCTTGGCAACTGATAACTTTTCTGTATATATTCAAAAAGTTTTATTTCAAATGGCACTATTCCTTCTAAAAATCATCAGTATTTACTGCAAAATTATCAACTGTGTAAATATCCTTTCAAAATTACCTTTAGATTTGAAAATTAGATTTTATTGACTGAGTGCTCTTCATCATCTTTTTAGTACGAAAATTTCTTTAGAATCATCTTGGGAACACAATCTGAAAATCTTTATCCATGGGCATAACGACAAAGTTCTTCCACTAAATGATTCAACAAATCCAAAAAATTGTGAAGACCAAGATTATCTTCTAGAACTTGAAAGATGCTTCCATGAATCGGGCCCACCCAGTCCCAAAACATCAACCTTACTTTCCAACTAGGGGCTCAGGATAGAACTGAACCCATAAGTCTTCGCACCCTGGCATGGAAAAGTACACATAAATGTATGTTTACTAAACTTGAATTATATTTTGGTGGAAAATTCCTCAAAATAAAGTACACCCATCCAATGATGTTTTCCCTTTTTTTTGAACCTAAAAGGATTGGCGGTTTCAAATTCATCTAAAATGGTTGAATTTGTAGTGTCATTCTCTCTTCAAAAAAAGAGCATGTTTTTCCAGTAAGATCTATCCTTACATCTACATAAACAGCATTTTCAGGTATAAGTTGGTCAGAAAGCTCACTAATGTTAAAATTTTTTTCAGGATTGACTGTAAGGTCTGTAAAATTTGGGAATATATGCAAATTTGTCAGTTACACCCAAATGATCATAAGTTCCAAGGTTTTGTTCCTTCTGGTATCAAATCTAGTACCAAGTATTATTTCTACTGGACTACAACACTCCACTTTTGAGAAAAGTAAAACTTCGTTTTGCTACCAAATTTACTTTATAAAGGGTTATTAATCTCCTGAAAGCCTGTCAATTCCATCAAAATTCTGGTGTTGTGTGGCCCAATTCGAGTATTATGTATTTTGCTTGATTTTTGCAATTCAAATACAACTTCTTCCATTGAACATAAAAAATTGTTCACTTGCAACTGCTAATTCTTTCAGTATCAAGGTGTGCTTATAATGGATGTACATTGTCAACAGTGCTGTGGTTTGATACGGGAGAGACAGATGGACATAGCTGGCACCAAAGTTTCAAAATTATCAATATTTTCTACAAAAGCATTTGTACCTCATTTAACACAGTCAAATCTTTTACTTGTGTACCCTTTTTAGATGCTTACAAAAACCAGAAAATGTACCTGAAAATGAAACAGCCTACATGTTTTTACCAGGACATAGGCCATGAATTACTTTTTAAATGTCTTACAAGCAAACTTGAATTTAAAATGATATGACTTACAAATAAACCATCTTTGATATTACATGTTTTCCCTATGAAATTCCTTTAACTCAGACACTCATTGTCTTTTACTTTTCCCCTATATCTATGTTATACATCGCCTGAATAAATGTGTACATTTGCTAATGCTCAGTATGCAGTTCTAAAAACAAAATTGCTTTAAATAATTACAAAGGCTCCAACTGAACAAACTGCTTACAAGGAATGAGCCAAATTGTCCATTGTGATGTAATATGCAGGATACCGCTTCTTCTGGTACCAAACAAAGGAGATAGGGCTGGTGTCTTAAGGTTATGGCATCCAGATGCTGTTGGAGGCTGGTTCCAGTCAAAAAAGGGGCAAAAAATTGTTGTATTACTTGAGCTATAAGCAAATACCGATATTGACTCCAAATACGATAGAAAAAGAAATTTGCCTGCAGGACATTTGTAGCAGCCACAACTCAAAAGAGGTCTTTGTTTCATAGGGAGTAGGAAGCAGAGTGGTACATTTTCACAAATTAGCCCAACTTTTACCTATAAAAATTCAGGATACTGGACTCCTAAACCCCTGCCTTGTCACTTATTTAAAACATATAGGCCAGATGTACTAACCTTTTGAATATAACAAGATGCTCTGTCGCTTGTGTGGCTGACATTTTTCCTGGTTTTTCCGGGCCCTTTTGCTGATGGAGGAAGTAAGTGAAGCAACAGCAAAAATAGAAGAAAGGTCCCCTGTCCCAACCTGAAAACGCAATGTTTCCAAATGCAAGCAAAGTTAAGGAAAATCTTGATAAAATACCTTCACATCTGCATCATATCAAAATGCCACTAGGTAATGTGGTTGTAATGCAGCCTTTATATAGAAGCAAAATACCCTTACCACATAAATAGGTTGCATTTTCTTCTGTTGACTCGGCTGCTTGAATCAATTCTTGATCTCTGGATTGTGACAGACCTTTCTTTGCAATAACTTTGCATTTGAATAAGATTGAACCTCTCTAAAAGCTTTGCTGATGTACTATCTCCAAAAGATGATAAAGTCTTGCTCATTCTGTAGCAAGTACAATTATTTGAAATTAGACATAAAGACTGTTCTAAACAAATGTGTTTAGACCATATTTAAAAAGAAAATACATACAAAAACCTTTAATATCTTTAAACCGAGAAAAACAGATAGCACATTCGCAGATATTTTCATCATGGACCTTCTTCTGCTGATAGCTGAATTAATCTTCATTTTCTGTTTGACTGTTTCCTTATCTGAACAATGTTTCATAAAGGAAATTGCCCTTCATTGTTCTTCATTCAATACAGGTTGAAAAATTGACAAAGGCTCACGTTGGATGTTGGGCCTCCTGTATGTGTTACCGACTTCAGGCCCAGGGTTACCTGGGCCCGGTGCAAGCCACTGTTGTTACAGGGTGTAGCCACAGCGATATGGTGTAAAACATAAAAGAAACAGTCACGGGGCTCAGACCATACTTCTCTTTTTCTTTATTCTCCTTTTCCCAGAAAATATATATACTTTAATTTCTGCATAGACCAACATGGCAATCCCGTGAAAACAATGTGCACCATTTTCACCAATTTCCTCGCATAAAAATATGTAAACACATTTTTCTTTGAGTATTGATTAGAAACCAATTTTCCAAGGAAGCAGACAGTTCTGTATCCCCACATTGTATGTAGATGAGATACTAAATCAATGCAGTCTGACTATTCAAAAGCAGGTGACTCTTTAGCAAGACAGGTAAATATTTATGTCCTGTAGATAGCCATCAGCAATAACTCTGTAGTCAGAATGTCCCAGAAATTCTGCCTTTTCTTTAAAACACTGGTTTATATCCCATTACACTAAGCAAAACACAGAAATGTTATTTTTTTAAAATACTGAGTTCTAGCCCACTATGCAACTGGTATGAATCTTTTTTCCTCAGAGGCTACTTTTCTTTGTATGGTCTTGAGACGCATGGCTAAATAACCCAATCCACTTTCTGGGTCATAGTAGTGCTCCTTGAAAAAAAGTGCTCTTTATATAAATCCAGGACTCCTTAAAAAATCAAACCAAATATAACTCCCCAAATAAAATTAATAACTTGAGGAAGCATTTTGATAGATATAAAATGGCCTAAGGCTACCCCTATAAAAATAAAATTTTAATAATCAATACTTACATAGCATTTTTTGAAAAAGGGTCTTTCAAATAAGGGAAGAGAGAGACAATTCCTCTTTCATACACCTCCCTTACATGTCTTGGTGGTTTGTCCTGTAACAGACCCATGTACATTAGTGTAAAGAAACAAGTTTCCTGCATACTGTTTAGTAATAACCAGGATTGTGAAGTGTTTGTTCTAAATTGCTAACCCATCAAAGGTAACTTACCCATAAGTCTCTACATTTTAGCAGCAAGAATATTGACCATTTGTTGTCTTGTGCCATCCATTAGAGTTTTGGTCCGGTATTCTTTGATTACATGATCTCCTCCTGGCTTTTCTGCAATATGTTCTGAATCAGCTATGGGGAAACAAATACATTAAGGGCACACACATTTCAGCATACTTCTTAGCAAAGGTGTTGAATAATGGTTCACCTATTAAATCTGAAACATAATGTACCATATTCCTTTATCACTGGCACCCTTAGAGTCACTTTTAGAAATGAAGTGTTGCTTTAAAGGTTTTAACACTAAGAGAAATTTATATTCTCACATATTACATTTAACAAATACAATACAAAAATATCCAACAAACATTTAGAATACTGTCAAGTTACTTACACGTCCAGCTTCATGGTCATCAAGCATTCTCTGATGATTTACTTGTGTGTTCTCCATCATCATCAATCATGACAGTGTCATCTGAGTCACATGTAGACTGATCCATGAAGAACAGAATGAGGTGTTTGGAGAAATTGCTGTACAGCTGAAGTAGCGAGTCATTTACTAGGTAAATAAGTACTATATAAAAAATATATTATGTGATGGTCCTTTGAGAAAATAATATATTTTAATTCAATGGAAATGGATCTTCAAATAACTAATGTTAATTTTTGAAAATTTATATTTTAAACAAAATGACCCTTTAAATCTGAGAATTAGTTAACATTTTTACTCTGTACATTTTTGTTTTGTTAGAAACAAACAACTCAACCAATATATTAGCTATGTAACATACAATCTATAGTGCCGACTGCAGTGATGCAGTCAACATCTAAAACATTTTTTTTACTTTTTTCTCTTCAATATTACCACAACTTCAAATAAATTAGCTATCATTAGCGCACCTTTTTTAAAAACTTACCAAACTGTGCCTCAGGAACCAGCTCTAAAATGCCATAATCTGGATTTTGAAGAAACTCTTCAAATACATCTTCATCAACCTCAGTTCCTGATTTGTCATGAACTTTTAGTTTAGTTAGGAGTTCCTCTGGTATATTAAATTTGATGAATGCTGCATCAAGAGGCATTGGGCGCATTACCAATTGTAGCAAAAAAAGTTATGGCAAAACTATTTTATTATAAATAAGTTTATATAAAAACTTACCAGAAACAGAATGTATTATTTTAAACAAAGCAGTAATTAACAAAAACTACCTTGCTTCAGGAAGTATTTCATTGTCAAATCAATGACTTTTACATATTTCTTTTCATTTTTGTACTTGACCTTCACCAACATTGTTCTGTAAAAATTCACATTGAAGACTTTCAGCACAAATGTACAAAAATAATGTTTCACCCAATAATACAATAAACAGTTCTTGTAAAAAATTTACTTATTTATATATTTCGGAATAAAATGTTGACAGGCTATGCATTTTAAAATGCAAACTGACTATAAATGTATTTTCTGAGCGCCCTTTCAGTAGCACACTGTCTCAATTATTCTGAGCAAACAGTAGCACGTTTAAGCACCCAGATCTTGTCTTCAAAATGCACGGAGATGTGAAGGGTGACACGGTAACACTTATACGTCTTTTCCTTAATAAGTATAAAGTGACCCTTGTTTTCTAATTGACATACAAGCATTTCCCCAGGTGTATGCTGCAGACTGCCTAAAAGATCAACTATCAACTTGACGAATTTACAGTGAAGTAAAAGTCTCAAACCCTGATCAAAAAAAAAAAGGAATAAATAAAATACTGAAACAAAATATAGAACAATGACAATCCATCCACGGGTGACAGCACTACCCAAAATTTCCTGCCCAACAGTTGCCTCCCAAGTTGACACCTGAGCAGTTCCACAGATTCTGCTGATCTCAAAGTCAGGAGGCCCGTCCATAACCTTTATGCAGGCTCCAGAGACCGGCAAGAAACAATATGCGAACGACCCTATCCACACTCAGTCAAAATGCATCCATTACAGAAAATAAAGCCAGATGAAACCAATTCTCACTAGAAAAACCCATACGCTTTCTAGGATCCGACTTCCCCCCCTGGTGGACAAACCAGAGGGGCACGAAGTAAGTCCGATAGAAATGGTGGGACTTAAGCTTTCTGTTCATCATATCCCACCACTTTCTTGGTAGCAAGTCGAATTTCAAAGAGTTTCAAAGAGAGCTACAGATGGCAATGCAGGTGTCATCTTTATGCCCAAAAAATAAAAATTTTGTATTTTGTAATTTACTGAAGGGGGTTTTTTGTAATTGCATGCTTTTAAAGTGATAGCCACATCATTTGTATTAGTTGTGCCTGCATTTGAACAATCTACCTACCACTCGGCGGAAGTTAATCAGAGCGCACATGGATGCCCAGACGCAATGTAAATGAAAAGTATTACCAGCAATGCGAAAACCACTATGCAAGTGCGATAAAATTAACATAACATTGAACTCATGATTAAAAAAATCTGCATTTACTAAAAAATATTTTTAATCTGTAAAATAACGACACCCCAAACTTGATATTATTGGTGCTCTGATTTTTAAAAAAATGGCACTAAAGCACTGAACAAGGAAGCACATTTAGATAGGTAAGCAGGAATCCCTAGCACTGTTTAGTGATTTTAACACAGAAAAACTGTTCCACAATTGTAATATTTTACATGCTTTGTTAATTATTGACATGTCATTATTTTCCATCATATATAAAACTAACATATAAGTTCAAGCATTATGGTTTCACCAATGACCAACACAACAAAGAAATTGAATTAAGAAATATAACAATATTTAAGTGTTCTTTTAGGTTACCATGTAAATATATGTATAGTAAAACAAATAATTCAACACTTACATTCAAAAACTGCAAAAATTTTACCTTTCAAGTACAAAAAGGATCGACTGCAAAGACACTTTATATTTGATTAGCCGGAAGTTGAAAGGCGGGCGTGGTTTACAGTTGTGAGTTATTGTTACACCTCTCCGTTTAACTCTGAGTAGTAACACCCGCTCTGTAGATGCTCTAGCAAAAATGGGATAACGAAATAACACCAAAGGTGTCAAAACATTTTCATTTTACAGTGTACAGTCCCCAGTAGCCCCCGAAGGCCCCGGGGTATTTTCGAACATTTGAAAGGCTAAGACCCAGTTTGCCATCTGCCCTCACCTCCAATGCTTTTAGTATGAAAGCACACCCAGACCTGCACTGACAACAGCAGAGCAGCAGTTTGTTCTGAGCTTGAAGTCATTGCAGTGATCTCGCATCTCCAGTCCTGCTATGGACCCTACTTAGAACCCCTTGTACCCCGTATTTTTGGATAGGAGAGCTATAGCACCACCATCCACCCAAAAACCCGGAGTCTGCCACCCGAACAAATCATTCACCCATTCTGGAGAATGGCAGGCCCAGCCTGTCCCAGGAAAATAATGAACAACACTCCTTTACAGGAAGGCCCAAACAGCTACTAACCATCATGGAGCCCTGCAACATCATGCTACACAAATGCAAAGCTAGCCACTTTTGATGGAAAAGAAGACTGGGAGATATTTTTTGTTCCTTTTGAGAGGGCAGCACAGAGGCATATATGGACTCGGGCTGAACGAGTGGATCGGCTTTATGAAAGACTCATACAGGCCAGCTAACGTTATGTCTGTTCAGTCCCTGAACACATTTGAGAAGACTATGCCTTCTGGTGGAGCAGCTCACCCAGCAGTTAGGGACAGATGGACTCCACCACCTTTCGCCGACGACTTGATGAGCTTCGCCAACAAAAGGAGTCCGGGCAGAGTTTGCAGAGGAAGTGCATCGCTCTGACATTAGCATGTCCTGGAGTAAATTTGGACCTGCAAGACCAGTTAGCCGCTGATATTTTCCTGAAGGGGCTTCGAACCAGCTCATGAATAAAGATCCAACAACTCTGTTTGAAGCACAAAGGTTGGTTGAGGTGCATGAACATAATTACAGAGTAACACTTGGCAGGACCCTGAGGAAAGGGGACGGGTTAGATGTGTTTACTGGGGCAATGAGGACATGAATGTTACTCCAAATACTACCCTATGTCCCAAAGAAAACCCTAGTCAACTACCTGTGATTAGGAGCAGATTCAAGATATACTCAATAAAGTGGACAGACTTCAAGTCACTCCGGATGATGTCCTAAATCATAGTGGGTCCTCTTCACATGTGCAATACCCAAGGGACAGATCATCCAGTATTCGACCTGCAATGAACAGAGGAAGGACCAGTGCACGCCAGCCACCTAGCCCTAGCAGAACAACTAGGCTTCATTCACCAAGCCCATCTTCCGCTGGCAAAGGAGTATGCTACTCCTGTGGTGAAGAAGGCCATTTCAGGCAAGTGCAGAAAGTCAGAGATACAAGTTAACTCGGTCCCAGATGATTCCTGTCCCAGAGTCTCATGGGAAGTGTTAAGTGGCTGAACAACTATCTGTTGCCAGTGTGGGAAAGATGGCTGCACCAGGACCCAGCCTACATATTTCAGTCACCATAAACAACTTGCCTATTCATGCTATTGTGGATACAGGAGCTGAGGTCACCATCATTTCATTTGAACTACATGAGAAGCTGAGATTGGGAGAACTGTCAGCCTCCACAACAGTGCTATATGTAATGCAGAGTCAGGAAAGGAGATGGTTGCTATAAAAGGGACAATAGTAAAACTAAAAATTGGTGGCAAGTCATGGAGATGGGAGGTCTGTGTTGCCCCTATCCAAGATCAACTTCTCCTGATTAGATTTCATGTTGGCTACAACATGACCATTCATCAGAAGGCAAGGTCTTAATTGAAGTGAACCAGTGCCCACTCTATATAGTGGGAGGGGCTATAGGACAGTATGCTGTATCCCGCGTACATCTAGAGCATGAATCAACAGTCCCGCCGTGTAGAGAACTTGATGTATGGGGGACTGCTGAAGATCCAAGGCCTGGTGTTACAGCAGTACTGGAGGTAACAAGTTTAGCAAATGGCATATCTTCTCGGAGTGTGCTGTTTCAGATGGAAAACCATGTACCTGTTCGTGTGCAATCCTTCACTATGGGAGGCAGAATTTCCACAGGGCACATGTCTAGAAGTCCTCATAGAGACTGAACCACTTTACTTACAAAACTATCCAGTTCAGAACTGAATCAACAGACCCCTGAACATCTTTCAAAATAAGGAGAATCCAGTCCCCAAGTGCTTTGGACCTGCCTTCATAACTTCACAGCCTATACATTGCCTCTAGCGAAGATCTCACCCAGGCCCAACAAGAACAGCTTACCACCTTACTTTTAGATTACCAATCAATCTTTGCAGCCAGGGACCATGAACTTGGACATTTTTCTGCAATCACACACCGCATTGACATAGGGTATGTCAGACCTTTACACTCAGCCCCCAAGCACAGCCTTGGGATTCCAGGAAGAAGTGACGACCTGCCGGCAATGCTGGATGCAGGAGTTGTCATAACCTCCATGTCTGAATGGCATCACCAGTTATTCTCATTCGAAAAAGAATGGTGGAGTCAGATTGTGTATTGACTATCTAGTTGAATGAACTGACTATAAAGGACGCCTACCCACTCCCAAAGATAGAGGAATGCCTAGATACACTGGGAAGAGCCACAGTGTTCACCACCCTTGACATGCAATGTGGATATTGGCAGATAGAGGTACAAGCAGAGGATAGGAGAAAAACTGCCTTCATAACCAAGTATGGGCTGTCCCTAATATACTGTATGCCGCTTGGATTATGTAACGCCAAGTACCTTTCAAAGGCCATGGAACTGGTGTTACAAGGACTGCAATGGCAGACTCTTTTAGTTTACCTGGATGATGTAATTGTTTTAGGCAACAATGTTGAACAGGGACTTCAGAATCTTACAGAGGTCTTTCAGCTTCCAAAGATATGGATTAAAATTGAAACCTTCAAAGTGTCATCTTCTTAAGAAGGAAGTTTTGTTTCTGGGGCACATAGGTGAGTGGGCAGGGCATTGCCACTAACCCAGCTCTCATACACAATGTACAAAATTGGAATACACCCACAAGTATCAAGGAGCTACAGATATTCCTTGGACTTACAACTATTACCGGTGATTTGTATCAGCATTTGCAGAAATTGCCAGTCCAATGACCCAGCTCTTGCAGAAGGAGTCAAATTCAAATGGAGTGAGACTCAGCAGCTAGCATTTGAGGAGCTGAAGAAAGGTTGACAACAGCACCTATATTGGCTTACTCCCTCTGCCTGAATGGAGCTTTATACTATATACAGATGCTTCCAACTTTAGCATTGGTGCAGTTCTTTCCCAGATGCAAGAGGGAGTTGAAAGTGTAATTGCATATGCCAGCTCATGCTTACAAAGCACCAGCAGCATTACTGAACTGGAAAGGAGCTGCTTGCTGTAGTAATGTTTACAAGGCATTTCAGACATTATCTTCTTGGCTGTCGTTTTCATTCTGTACTGATCATAACAGTCTCACTTGCCTCTTCTGATTCAGACATCCGGAAGGACAGTTGGCCCGCTGGTTAGAGGAGCTCAGCCAGTATG
The DNA here is from genome assembly GCF_016835505.1 of Polypterus senegalus. Classification (NCBI taxonomy): domain Eukaryota; kingdom Metazoa; phylum Chordata; class Cladistia; order Polypteriformes; family Polypteridae; genus Polypterus; species Polypterus senegalus. The sequence continues at coordinate 8,772 of NW_024385992.1, read as the reverse complement.
ACTTCCAAATTGAACATCGTAAAGGTAGACAACATGCCAATGTGATGCCCTTTCCAGGAAGGAAGTGGAGTTTGCATGTGAGTGCTACCAAGCTGGAAAAGATTCTGACAGTCTGCCATGTGGGGTGCACATATTGTCAAAAGCTGCAACACCAGTGGTGTCAGCTTGACAGTGATGTGGATGATGCGATCCCTCTTGCAGTGCGGCAGAGTTCACTAGAAAGTGGGCACACTGAAATGAGTCTCAACTAAGACAAATTCAATAGGGAGACACAATGAACTCCAGGAAGCATCTCAACTAGCTCGATTCCAGAATTCAGTAAGCAGCAGTTAGAGGAGGAACAGAGGAAGGATCCTACTCTTTCCATTCTTCACCGATGGAAAGATCAAGGAGAGCTTCCTGCCTGAGAAGAAGTCTCACTTGAGAGCCCAGTTATTTGCAAAAATTGATTGTGCTGGCCACAGGTTAAACGATACCAAGGAGTTCTCTACTACCACTGGGAGGGCACACTAGAAATGCCTTCTTCCCTTCAACTGTTAGTGCCTCTGTCTCTACAAGTGGAAGTCATCCATTTCTGCCACAGCCATCCACAGTCCGGCCATCTTGGAGAAGGAAGACACTAATAGGGTGCGCAAACATTACATTGGGAAGGTACTCATGAAGCATGATATTTGTCTTTTTGTTAAGAAATGTAAGCATTGCCAAGCTTGTAAATCTGTTGGGGCAACAGAAAGAGACCCCCTACAAGCATATCAGGCAGGGGCGCCCATGGATCACTTCACATTAATGTGCTGGGGCCCTTTCAATCTCCAGTTTGATTAATAAATACATCCTGTTAATGATGGATCAGTTCACACGATGGGTGGAGGCCTTTCCCATTCCCTGATCAAATGCTAAGACATTAGTGTATGAATTCATTGCACGTTTTGGAACCCTGCTGGAAATTCATACTGATCAAGGCCATAATTTTGAAAGTGACCTGTTTACAGAAGTTTGCCGTCTGTTGCAGATAACAAAAACAAGGACTACTCCATACCATCCCTCCAGCAATGGCTTGTGGAATGTTTAACAGAACCTCTTACAGATGGTTAGGTGCTATGTGGATGAAAACCAAAAGAATTGGGACCAGCACTTGCCTCTACTCACTGCTGCATACTGAAATTCACTACATACAATTACCAGTTCACCCAAATCGGCTAATGCTGGGCAAGAAATCCACCTAGTCCCATGCTGTCTCCCTAAGCATTGTCCAGGCTAATGCACAGAGGTCTGAAATACCAGAGTATGTGAAAAATCTTGAAGAAGGTATGCATCAGGCACAGGAGATGGCAGAAACACCCACCAAAGGTGGCACAGATTTAGCAGAAGAAGACATATGACTTATGGGCTAAGAAGCCCTGCAAGTTGGTGATTTAGTATATATTAGGGGTAGTACCAAGAAGATGGTCACAGTTCAAAGCTGCAGGCACCATGGTGTGCCCTCAGGTTATTACTACAGCCTTGGCCCAGTTCTCAGTATCAGGCCTGGGATCAGCGCATTCAAGGGTTTTGCATCATGATCGCTTACTTCCATATACTACTGACAGTGTTCCAGTGTGGATGAGGAGGCTAAGCCATTCTGTGCTGGAAAACAATCTGGAGCAGGGAGAACCCTACAACCTGCAACCCAACCAAAAGGAGGATTGGGCCACATGCAGCTCTCTCCAGTGAAGAGACTTAAGCACACTAACACCCAAGAAAAGGCGACAGCTGTCAGTTGTAGGCATTATAAAGAAAAACGTGACCACAGCTTCCCAAAACCAATCTCTATTCTGAAGATGATGCTCTAAATTTGCCATGTACCAGAGCAGGGTGGAATATAAGAAAACCTGTCCGCTTTCAACAGTAAAAGAAAATAATTGGCTTTGTTGTGTTGTTAAAAAAAATAAAAAGCAAGTTGGCTTAGTGTTAGCAGTTCTTAATAATGACTTATTTTGAGTATATAGCTGCTTCCATAGAGTGCTGAAGAGACTCAGCACAGCAGAGGGGTGGGGGATATGAGTGTAGTGACCAGAAAAGTTCAGGATTGGTTTTAACGTCTCTAATGCAGGGTGACTTGGACACGCAGTAGTTATCTTGGTGGTTATGCACAGTAAAAGCGCAGTTTTTTAGTTGTTGTTTGCTCACAGGCTTGGTGTATGGACACACATTAAAGGTGCTCGCATTTGAACTAGAGCAGCGACCTGTTAGCGTGCATCTTTTTCATTAAATTCAATGCAAATGTATTGCTGAATAATTCTGAATAACGTTTAGTTAATTATTAAAGGATTCCTGATGGATATCTTTGTGTAGACCAGTTTTGTACCACGCCGCAGGACGGCACGATAATAGTTTACAAATAATTATTGCAGTATGCATTTTGAGAATTACATTTATTTCCACCAATATTCTATTGAAATTGTATACATAAGTAAAACTATTTCTACATATACCTTGATAAAAAGGCATGACATTTATGCAATACATTAGAATATCATTTTTAACAGTGCATACCATATCCTACAAACTTCGTATGAAAAGAAAGTATAACAATATCTTCATTTTAAATTTTCCATTGCCATTTTTCTGTACTTTGTAAATTAACTGCTTATATTACTAATGTTAATGAATGTAGAAAAGCCAAGCAAATGACCTTTTATTGGCTAACTAAAAAGATTACAAATGCTTTGCGGGCAACTCAGGCCCCTTCTTCAGGCAAGATGTAATCATTACATTATTCATTTTGCTTGGCTTTTCTCTACAGTCATAATCATCAACACAGTACAACAACCTAGTACTAATGTTGAAGAAATCCAAACAATTGCGGTCTCTCGTCTCATCTTGCTATGTTCCTGTTAATTTACATAATTGATTTGCTAATGCCATTTATTTTGATAAGAATTTAAAAATATCATTCTGGTTTAGAATGATGTCATTAGTTTTCTGTGAAAATCTACTGCTTTGGGAAAAACATTAAGGAAATGAGGAAGGATCTTTGGTAATTAACACTTTTCAAATGTTTTTAAAAGCACACGACTGGATTCTACGTACCTGCTTTCATGTGGATCTTTGACTTATCAATGTGATTTAGTTTTACGAAATCAATATTATTTATCTGCACTATAAATATTGTCACAAACTCCACAAAGAGCCATAGCAAGGTTTGGGACAGCCACCTGTATATTAATTTCCAGGCTGCAAAAGTTGCAAAGATAAATGACAGCACTGGTGTGCACAAACTGGAGTCCAAAACAGAACTGAGGGAATAGGAGAATGGTGGAGGCTTTAAAGGTCAGGATAGGAAGTGACTTCAAAGGGCTGGGATCGGAAGGGTCTTCAGCCATAGGCTCGAAGCCTGGATGTGACATTGAAGGGGCCGGAGCCCAACGCCTTCCTCGTAGGTCCGACCTGGAAGTGACATCAACAGGGCCAGGTGAAAATTCCTGCTAATGGTCTGAGGAAAGCGAAAAAGTCAGTGCACTCTGCCACATCCCACTCGATCGGAATTGCCCCTACTCAAGCCCTTTGCTACCCTCCATGCGCACCTGTGTGACAACATTTATTCTTAAATCGTTATGTTTTCAAAATAAAACAGATTTTAAATGTGTTATTCCTTAACTTTTATTGTTATCTTCTAACTGTTGTGGACTCATCCAGACTTATTTATACCAAAATAACTGAATTGTTAAAATATTATCAATGTTTTTGACAAGTACATACCATAAATATTAAGTTTAATTCATTTGGGACTCCTGTTGTTGTGGCTCATTGTTTGAAAATCTTGTTTATTGCAGCCATGAAGAATTTATCTGTCCAGATCTTCATGCCCTCAGGTTGTTATGTTTTTGCATTCTTGGTTTACTTGGAAACCTGGCAGGTTCATTCAGAGCGGACATCAGTAGGAGGTACTGTGTTATGATTCTATCTTATATAAATATTTTTTCTGTTTTGGGATTTTTTTTTCTGAGGACTTGTTTAGTATTTTGGAACTTAGAAGCATCATATAGTCTCTTTGTGTATTTTATTTGTTAATTCTAGTGTCTAATCCTTATTTTAACATTTTGTAATGTTATGTTAAAATTTTTTTCATGCACTGAAATTTGCTTGGATATGAGCAGCATTAGTTTGTGGTTTCTTTTGACGTAATATATTGCACAGCTGCTGGAAGTGTGGTCTTGAAGATTCTGCCATATGATATCATCACGTGACACTTCTTTAACTTGTGACAATGGTTCAGTGATTTCTGATATTGTGAATAAAAAGAAACTTCAAATGTGAGGCAAAAGAATCTAGCCAACTAAATTTCAAGTTTAGTAGTAACCAGCCATTTGCCAAGACAGACAATTGAGTTGTAGGTTGAAACTCACCCAAACCAAAATTGATAGAAAAATCAAGAATGATGTTAAAGTCAAGTATGATAGCGATGTTATTTTAAAAATGGAAGGTTTATTTAACACAGTCAATTAAAACAAGACAAAGCACGAAGTGATCCAAATATTTAACAATGATAAAAGAAAATACAGTGATCCCCTCCTCAAAATCCACGAAGTAAAACCATACGTTATATTGTTATTTTATATTGTCATGCTTGGGTCACAGATTTGCACAGAAACACAAGAGGTTGTAGAGACAGGGACTTTAAAACACTGCAAACATTTGTCTCTTTTTCAAAAGTTTAAACTATGCTCCATGACAAGACAGAGATCACAGTTCCGCTCTTACAATTAAAGGAATGCAAACATATCTTTCCTCTTCAAAGGAGTGCGTCAGGAGCAGAGAATGTCAGAGAGAGAGAGATAGAGAGAAAAGCAAATAATCAAAATCAATAGGTCCTGTTAGAGCTTTTAAGTATCAAGCACCTCACGGAAGCATATCTATATCATTGAGGAGTTTTACTTAATACATAATCGTTCTGATTGGGTAGCTTCTCAGCCATCCTCAATAGCGTCCCTTGTATGGAAATCAACTGGGCAAACCAACTGAGGAAGCATGTACATAAATTAAAGACCATTGTCCGCAGAAATCTGCGAACCAGCGAAAAATCCGTGATATATATTTACTCGTAGGTATGCTTACATATGAAATCTGCAATGGAGTGAAGCTGCGAAAGTCGAAGCGCGATATAGCGAGGGATCACTGTACATACAAATAAAAATGTTAAGAAATCTAAATAATCCTCAAGGCTCTTTCTTACCTGTTATTTAAGCATCTTCAATAATACAGAAATAACAAAATAATGGGCTCTGATACAAGCCCATCAACTAAAAAAAAGTACATGCCTCAAACAAAAGTCAGGAGTATCCACTGACTAATTGAGTAACTTATGCTCCACTACACTCAACCAACTGCAGTGCCAGTCAGCCTCTTTTACTTCTGTTCTGATTCACCGACCTCTCTCTCTTCAGGCCCACTTCCTGGAGTAGCAGCATGCGGAGTAAGTTCAACTGAGTAAAGCTGATAGCCAACCAGAGAAAAACTGGGGAGTGAGAATCAAAGTGGATGGTGAAAACTTAAAGCTGATAGTCTTTTAGGAAATCAGCTGAACGCAGAAAGTGCCAAAAGAACGGTTACTGCAAAAACAGAGAAAAGGATATCCACACTAAATATAAGTTCCATCTGTTCTATGCCCATTGAGGGCACATTTATATGTTGTGTGTCCTCAGCATACTTCAGGTTTCTGGCCAATAATGTAGACAGCTTTACCTGCCAAAAGTGTTTATTTAATTTAGAGTTGGTCAAGAAAATACGCCAATTGGAGGACCATGTTAGGAACCTGATAGAAATTAGGCAAAATTGGATCGAACTTGGTTGTTTAGACAATTTGGCTACTGATTCGAAAGAAACCGGAAAAGAAACAGAAAGAGAGTAGGGGTCAGTACAGATTTTAGAGCCACCATGAATAGTTATAATGAATTGAACATACAGAGTATCAGGATTGTTAAAGTAAGTTATGAAAAGGTCATGTTAAAGTAATATGTTTTCAGCAGTGTTTTAAAGTGCTCTACTGTATTAGTCTGGCTGAATTCCTATTGGCAGGCTATTTCAGATTTTAGGTGCATAGCAGCAGAGGCGCCTCACCACTTCTTTTAAGTTTTGTTCTTGGAATTCTAAGGAGATATTCATTTGAGGATCTAAGGTTCGATTTGAAATATAAGGTGTCAGACATTCATATAAAGATGGGAAAGATTATTTAAGGGTTAGGTTAACCTTGCAGAATTTTAAAGTCAATCCTGAATGCACAGGTAACCAGTATAGGACATCAAAACTGGAAAGATTTGCTCGGATTTTCCTATCCTAGTTAGGATTCAGCAGCTACACTCTCACCAGTTGCAAAGCGATTTATGTCTTTTGGGTAGTCCTGAGAGGAGTGCGTACAGTAATCTAGTCGACTGAAAACAAACGCGTGAACTAATTTCTCAGCATCTTTCAGTGATATAAGAGGTCTAACTCTTAGCTATGTTTCTTAAGTAAAAAATGCTGTCCTAGTGATCTGATTAATATGCAATTTAAAATTCAGAGTTACAGTCAACAATTCCCCTAAGCTTTTTACCTCAGTTTTGACTTTTAATCCTAATGTATCCAGTTTATTTCTAATAGCCTCATTGTATCCATTATTGCCAATCACTAAGATTTCAGTTTTCTCTTTATTTAACTTGAGATTCTGAGATACAAGTCAGACATTGTGTTAGTGAATCAAAAGAATCGGGGTCATCAGGTGCTATTGATAAGTACAGCTGTGTGTCATCAGCATAGCTGTGGTAGCTCACGTTGTGCCCTGAGATAATCTGACCTAATGGAAGCTTGTAGATTGAGAAGAGCAGCCACCAGGATAGAGCCTTGTGGAACACATATTGATATCATGTGTCTTTGAGTTGTAATTACCACAACTAACAAAGAATTTTCTTTGAGATTTCTGACATATTGTAGAGGCCATTGGATCATTGCCAAATGAAGTATCTACCTTATTGTTGCATGTCAATATTAATAATATTTATCTTACAGAAATCTGAGGGTATTAAAGAGGAACTTCATCTCTATGCACCAAAGCAAAAAGAAAAATGTTGGAATTTAGTTGTATCTTGCCCTTACCAAGATTATATAGAGGGATGTTGTTTATAGCAGATTGCATTCCCTTCACTGCTGGCTAGAACCTGGTGTGCAAATAAAAGCATAGCCTTTGTGAACAATTTGAATGATTTTATCGAAGGCCTGGATTTTTCAAAAGAGATGGTCTTCATCCTAACTGAGGGATCTTTTATATTATCCCAAAATATGGCAGCAAACTGTCTAACTGACTGATTAGAGCACCATCCAGGCTGCAGTCATGTCATCTTAAATCATAGGTGTTTATCTCATCTGTTACTTTCCTGAAGTTATTACTCATAATCCCTGTTGTAGGGCATCCAATAAATTTAGTCATGATCAGACCTTAAATACTGAATACCAAAATGAGGTGTATAATTAGATCAAGAGATAAAACCATACCCTCCACCAAGGGGCACCTGTAATAGAAAATTATTTCAAATTAAAATGAAAATATATCAGCAGTTCAGAAAGAAGCATGCAGTTTTAAATGCTACTTATTGAACATTCATTCTCTTGGAAATAAAGCTGTTTGGTAAATGATATTATGTTAAGTACATAAATCTGATCTTGTGTTCTCACTGAAACCTAGCTTAGCAAATCTGACACTAGCTGAGGCTTCACCAGATGGATACAAATTCCTTCATAAGTCTAGAAATTCTGGTCGAGGAGGAGGCCTTGGAATAATTAATTGTAACAAAATGCAAATCACTTCTAAAAATGTAGGCACTTCACATCCCTTTGAGGCATTTGATTTGCCTATAAATTATGATCACGTAGTATTGATGGGGGATTGTAATGTACACATTGATGTAGAAACTGACACTTTTAGGAAATGTTTTACTTATTTGATAAATTCAGTAGGATTTTGTCAGATTGTCAAAGGTCAACTCATAATCATAACCTCACATTAGATTTAATTATAACTTTGCAAAGTTGAAATTCAAAATTTAAATATTGCTCCATTAAATGAAGTCAGGGTGTACGGTGGTGCAGTGGTTGCACTGCTGCTTCTCAGTAAGGAGGACTGGGTTGCTTCCGGTCCTCCTATGTGGAGATACATGAGTCTCCCGTGTCTCGTGGTTTCCTCCGGATGCTCGTTTCATCCTACAGTCCAAAAAATATGCAGGTTAGGTGCATTGGCAATCCTGAATTGTCCCTAGTGTGTGTTTGGTATGTGTATGTCTGTGCCTGCAGTGGGCTGGCGCCCTGCCGGGGTTTGTTTCTACTTCACCCTGTGTTGGCTGGGATTGGCTCAGCAGACCCCGTGACCCTGTGTTAGGATATAGCAGGGTGGACAATGCCTGACTGACTGACTAAATGAAGTCATTTGTGATTGTTGTGGCAGAAAATTCATCATCAGAAGGCTTTTTACCTAAAATAAAGGCTATTAGGACTCGGATAGACAGACAGAGTTTTAAGGATTTATTGCAATAAATCAACCACAAAAAATAACAAGGACTCAACCCAATATGGCCAAATTGGCTGACGATCATTACAGCCATTGATGCTTTTATAACAATTTCTTATCATTTTGGCTCATTCAATTAGCTCTTTCTGCACCTGTTAACTGTCCATTGTTCCTCTTGGTGTCTGTTTGGCTTATTCCGTGGTCTAAGACTGGTGGAAGACTTCCCCCTTTCCATCTTTGGGGTTTTTTGGTTTTTTTTT
>NW_024385991.1:0-5900 GCF_016835505.1 Polypterus senegalus | reverse complement strand
AAAAAGCTATATGCTAACCCCTATGGAACATACCTATGGTACACATGAGAACAAGTATATGCAAGGACCATCCTTTAACTGAAATGAAGTGATCACTGCATCCTGCCACTGGTTCTGAGGAGGAGCTTCCCTGGAATGCCCTCAGAAACAGGGCGATGGGATTTTGGACAGCCAACTCTTCTACAGGGGTTAGGTCTGGACCTCCACCTGTTTTTTGCTTGTCTGTCTTATTAGCTTTAAAATTAAATGTATATGTGTGTATATATATTCTTTATGTCAACAGTTCTTTAAATTAGTTATATACCAATATTTACCAGTTTGAACTATATTCTTGTACTTCACTTTAACCTGTTCCCATGTTCTCCTTATGCTCCTGTTTGATCAGGAATTATGACAAATAATAATTAATCTGACACATAGGAAATGAAACGCTGCATTCAGTAAGTACAATGCACACTACTTTGCGTTTAATTTGTCAGCCACTTTTTGCCAGCCGTCTTTTCTGGTTTGGGCTGCTTTTGCAACGTTACCCCTTGTGCATATTAAATCTTGAAATTCTTCATATTCTCCCGAGTAAAAAGGCCCTGCTCTGCTTCTGTGTTTGGGTAGGAGACTGCATTTTGTTGCATTCTATCAAAACTTGTTGATTGTGGTTTTCTAGACTCAATATATATGGGCTTTTCAATCAACGTGGGCACAATCATCTTGGACGAGTAGATCCAGCTAGACTAATCTACTACACGGCTGCTTTTGAAAAACAGACATCCCGGAGGAGTTTCACCCGCATTAACTCAACCAAGATGAGGTTTCTGATCTCGGATTATTTAAGTGACTTACGGAAAATACATATGCTTCTTGCACACCTGTTGATGTATTGACCTTCAGTGTAGTCTACCACAATTTAATAGCCATTTTTGTGTTAAACTGGTTATATAATTGGGCTTTTGGGAATAAGAATTACTGTTGTCTTTAAAAGGTCATACAGTATGTTTGTGTTGATGCTTTATTTAAAATGAACTTCACGAAGAGGATCTGACCAATTAACATTGTTCTGGAAATAGAATGTACAGCGTATGCACTACATAAAGTAAAATAAGTAATAACACCCTAGAGTGAAATAAGATATTCAACCAGATAAAACTTAAAGATGAGAAATACAAAGATCTCCGTTAGTGTGGCTGTATTCACCGTGAGTAATGCAATTTATCAGAACATTTTCAAATATTGTAAAATTACTTTCAACTCACACTAAAAAAGGTATTTCTGTTTTAGAATTACTGAATGCTTTGAAATCCCTTCAGGTTTTTCTTTTGGGTCCAGTGCCACCCGACTCGCCGGTATGAGAAATCCACCACAAATGATTTAAAGTTCAACTTCACTTGATGTCTAGCTATACGACACTGACACTGGAGGAGAAGTCTTATTAAAAAAAATACTGACAGTAGCCTGCAGGTTTTAACTGAGAAACATGAGATGTATAATGAAATGGCGCCAGTCACTGCTAATCCGGTCTGTTAACTTTGCCTTTTGTAACAAAATGAGGATTATTTATACAGACAGCTCCTATCTATTGAGATCAAACTTAATTCATCCACAATCAAGGATGTTTACATACACATACATCTCATTTGATCCTTTGCATGACTTTAAATCCAGAATCTGAACCGAATCAATATGAAACTTGCATTTCGCAGATTCTACAAACAAGCAATTTGTCTCAGACATTTGTGTACTTCATGAACACGTGGAGTGTGAGTTTCTAAATCCTTAATGAAAATCAAAATGGCGACATAATGCCCATGAACATTTCTGAATATATCACAGACTTTATCATAAAGTAATGCCCTATGGGTGCATTGGCAAGTCCATCTTTCATAATATCCATGAGCGGTGTTAAAAGTAGTTTCCCATTCATCTTCTTTCCTTATTCTAATTAAAAGTACAGTGATCCCTGCTATATGGCTTCGACTTTCGGCTTCACTTTATCCGGATTTTAAATGTAAGCATATCTAAATATATATCACGGATTTTTCGCTAGTTTGCGGATTTCTGCGGACAATGGGTCTTTTAATTTATGCTACACGCTTCCTCAGTTTGTTTGCCCAATTGATTTCATACAAGGGACGCTTATTGGCGGATGGCTTAGAAGCTACCCAATCAGAACCTGTATTACTTATTAATTAAAACTCCAATGATATACGATATGCTTCCTCGCGATGCTTAATTGTTTGCTTTTCTATGTCACTCACTCACTCTGCCTGCGGAGGGGTGCGAGCAGATGGGCTGTTTGCCTAGAGGATACGGACGCCTCCTCGCGTGCTCGCATACTCAAAAGCACGATTTATTTTTGGACTGTTTGCTTTCTCTCGCTCTCCCTCTCTCGTGACATTCTCTGCTCCTGACACGCATTCTTTGAAGAGAAGATATGTTTGCATTCTTTTAATTGTGAGAAAGAACTGTCATCTCTGTCTTTTCATGGAGCACAGTTTAGCAAAGTTTAAACTTTTGACTAAAGGGTGTTATTTCATGTCTAGATGGCTCTAATAATGTTAACAGTGTGGGAGAGTTTATAAGGGCTTAAAATATATAAAAATAACCATACAAACATATGGTTTCTACTTTGCGGATTTTCATCTATCGCGGGGGGTTCTGGAATGCAACCCCCATGATCGAGGAGGGATTACTGTATCTGAACTCCTTAAGTGATGAGATAAGTGGAAAGAAGTGGGTTTTGTAGTTTGGTTTAGCTCTTCATAGTCAGTGCATGGTCTTAACCCATCATTTTCTCAAAAAAAAAAAGCTTGCCCCTACTGAACTGCAAGGAAGAGCTAAAAATCCATTCTGCAATTTTTCTTTAATATATTCCTCCATAGCTTGACTTTCTGGATGGATTAATGGACAGATTTTACTCTTTGGGAGGAATACATTAGGTTAATAAAAATGGCATTATCACAATCACTCCTGGCAATTGTGTACAAATAGTATGGGTCTGAATTTAACTATTAAGACATTCTTCCTTACATTTTATATCCCAATTCTTAATTTAATTGGTTTCCCAATCTATCATAGGATTATGTTTACATAACCACTGAAGACCCAAAATAAACCAAGAGATGAAAGAAAAAGAAAAAAATTGTTTTTGGAAATAATCCTACTTGGAAATGTGTAGGTGTAGACATATTCTTTATATTTATCCTCTGTCAGGTGCAACTGATCCAACAGGAACACAAATGTCAAAATTTCATATATCTTATGTTCTGATTGGCGGAGCTGGATCTGCCTCTGAACCAACCTCCTACATCACGTGCCTGCAAACAACGTAAGGAGTACTCGCAGATTCAACATCATGGAAGGCAAATATGGTGTCAGAGATCCCGCAGGCACATTGTGCCCAAATAGGATATTTTTTTTCACTTTTCCTTTACTTGTCTGAGGTTCTATTGCCATATGTCGCAATAATGCATTATCTACAATATTACTTTATATTTTGTCACCATTCCTATTAGGCACATTGCGAACAATAGTTCAGTTTCACTCAATATGTGAGTGACAGCATGAAGGTGCTCTCCAAAGAACTTGTTGCAGGAGAACTAGCCAGACGGAGTGTAAAACAGTGGAATGCCAAGACATCTTCAAGCAAGATTGCAAAAAATATCATCTGCCCAGAGAAGAGGCGGAAAGTGAAGATGACAAAAACACTCCAGGACCATTAGCAAAAAGATGTTCACCATGTACCAGAGACAGTGGTTGCAGAAGGCTTTCAAGATACAAATGCAAAAAAAGCCACACTGCACTTTGCTTGGAGAATGCCAATTTGGTCTGCAAGTCATGCTTTAAAAACAAACTTAGAGTAAAAAGAGGGAGTTTTGTTCAGTTACATGAAGAGAACATACTTCTTATATAAACATTTGTTTCAAAGAACATCCTCTGTGTTGTACAAAAATATTTTGACAACATACTTTGTCTTTTGCTAGCACTGGAATGGTTAAAATTATTGCAAGTTAAATCATATGTAGTATATACAGGTTGTATTCTTAAAGCATTAGACCAAACTGTTGATATATGTAAGCACTCACATTTTTAATTCCTATTTTACAATAGTATTTCTGACATGTGCCTAACAGACACCTTGTGTACACCCTGTACGTGTGACAAATTGCATTGCGCCTGACGGAAGGATTAAATATTCCAGAGACCCACTAGCAATCACTTTCACATGCACCGAAACAATCTACCATTTCATTTTTAATAAGTATAGAACTGACTCCTAGATCTTTTAACAAAAGAAACCAATATAATGCTTTGCTTCTCCACAGTACACAAGAGTAACTACAATAACATATTTCACTACAGTTGGCATCATAAACAGGTTCTTACAGAAAAGTTGATTACTGAAATTTACCAAACAATGCTAAATGAAAAATGTAAGTTTGCACCCACATTTCCCACCATGAATTTATTGACTCTAAGTTTTCTAGTAATGCACTTTGAGTGCATTTACTTCTTTTGCAAAAAATAATTAAACATCTTTTCATAGAGATCAAAGACTTTCTGAATCTTGCTCATACAGAACATCAACCTCCCCCTAAAATTCTTTTAATAAAATAAAAAAAAAAAAAAGTTTTCTCAGTGTTCAATTGTTTACTTTCTGTAAAAAGAGCAGTCAATACAGAAAACAGAAGTGCAATAAAAAGAAAAGAGTTAATACAACAAGAATCAAATACAAAAGTCAAACAGAAAGAAAGTCAAAGCATATACCAGATATCAAGTTTAAAAAGGAAAAGGACTGTTTCAATAGCCAATTCTCCCACAATAAAATACCCACACCCAAATAAAAATGAGCTACCAACTTAGCTCAGTCTAAGATACAAAATGGCTGTTGAGGTGACCTTTTAACCCCTCACCAATTACCCCAATGTCATGACCCTATAGACCACACCCTAGCAACAAGACCTGCATCATGACAACTGAAACCACAAAATGGTGGCTCCAATAGTCATAATAAAATTGCATTCAAAAAGGTGTTAAATAAAAATAGTATGTTTGTAAATGACAACTCCAATCAAGAAAACAAGCACAGAATTAAATTCCCTAAATGTAGAAACCACTTAAATGACACCTAGATGATTTTTAAGGATTTGGAAATGCCTAAAAATATTTACAAGAAATCCTATTCATAACATAGGGCAGCTTTCACTAATTCATAATTTTGACTCATTTACTTCAGTCACTTAAAATTGGCAGACAAAGTATACAGGTTTAAAGCAAAGCAATACTTATTAACAAAATTAATTATAACAAAGTTTGGATATTAAGCCCTCCTTGTTTCAAAGTCAGAAAGCTTCACACTTGTAATTCATGTTTCTTAGTCATTTTCTGGAATTCTCCTTAAGCTCATACAGTCTGGGAGGTTTTTTTTTTCTGGAGCATTTATATAATAGTTTTTAAATTAATAACACTATTTCCTTTGCCATTTTATTGTAACAAGTGCCACCACTTTGAGAGTCTCAGTAATATTCCCATCATGCATTAAGAGTATGTGAAAATGATGTAATTCATTGCAACAGTATAAAGGTTGCACACAATGGTCCTTTCATGCATTGAGACTACTTAACAGTGAGCGTCCAATCACTGCTGACGATAAAAAGGTCAGCACACAAGCGCAAAATATCTGACATAGGAGAAACTCACTGGCAATTAAATGTGATTCTGTCTTTGTTATTTTGTATTAGATTAATTCTTGAAAGCTAAATTTGACTTTTGGTTTCTCCTTATGGATTTTGGCAATCAAGTCTTGACTTCCAGTTCTGATATCACCTTGTATTTTGGCCACATTATTCCCCCTCTGGGTCTCATTGCTATAACGTACATACACACAAATCGATGCCGTGCATTGCCAA
>NW_024385990.1:0-26139 GCF_016835505.1 Polypterus senegalus | reverse complement strand
GTTAAGTACATTTACATACGTTTTGCAGTGCAATCATTAGCTGCCAGAGGCTCCCCATTGACTAAGACGATTTCTAAGAATATTATGATCAATGGTATCAAATGCGCACTCAGATCTAAGAGGATGAGAACAGATAAATGGCCTCTGTCTGCATTTACCCGCAAATCATTGCTACTCTTTAACGAAGTGCAGTTTCTGTGTGTGATTTGTTCTAAAACCTGACTGAAATTTATCAAGAATAGCAGGTTTATTGAGGTGGTCATTTAACTGCATAATGACTGCCTCTCTAGAATTGTACTAAGAAAGGCAAGTTAGAAATAGGTCTAAAATTTACAAAAGCAGAGGATCGAGGCTTAAGTACAGTAGTCGTAAGACAGTCTGGGAAGACCCCCATATCTAATGATGAGTTTACTATGTCAAGAACATTTACAATTAGCACGCCCGATATTTCTTTGAAAAAACTTGTTGGTATTGGGTCAAGGATCAGGTGGAGGGTCTCAGTTGTGAAATAATTTTGTATAAATTAGGTAGATCTATCCTGTTGAAAGAATTTAATTTGTTTAAAATGGAGTGGCGGGATTTAAGAGGATCACTATTGGGGAGATGTACTATATTATTTCTAATATCATTAATTTTTTGATTAAAATCTAATATCATAAATCTTTTGATTAAGCAAAGCCTCAAAAGTTTCACTGGAAGTTTTTTGGAAACATTCCATTGAGTGCTACCTGGTTTAAGTCCTAAATGATTGTTGTTTTGTGGTTGTTATGATTTGCATTCTTTAAAATTTTTTGTTTGCTTGTTTTTTGGGCCTTTTAATTTTGATTTTGCTTTTTTGAATATTTCTGTATTCATTTCCATTTTCTGCAATTTATACAAGAGACGTTCAAAAACCACTTTAAAACTCGAACTATTAAGAGTTTCAAAAACAAATGATGTTTCTACATTGTCACCTTCGCTTATGCAATTCTCCCAGTCACGTGACACTCTCAGATGTGACCAATTACTACATTGTAAAGAATGTAAAGCTTGCCCAACAAAAAAAAAACATCTTAATACCAATAATTTTTTGTTTTTGTTTTAGTTGGCTCAACTCTTTGTTTATTTAGTTATACTTATTGACAGTCAGTTTTAACGCTAAAAGAAATTTTAGTTGAGCTAACATTGGAAAGTTTGTTGTATTATGAATTGTAATTAAAAGTGAGCAAAATAATTTGAGTTATTTTAAACTATGTATTCATAATTCTATGTATTCAAATCTTAAATTGTTGCTCCCTGAGCAATTTTCTTTCTAAGTTGAGCTAACAAAAAATGCCATTGGAAATCAATACAATAGGTTTTGCTATTAAACCAAAAGAATCAGTCAATACCAAACAGTTCAGGCAAGTGTAGAAACAAATGTTTTATTTTCCATTGTACTAATCCTCATCAGTACCTGTAATTAGTCACAGTGTCAACTAATGCATTAATCAAAAAACAAATTCTGCTGTCATTCTTTTCTTTTCAAAAAAGTAGTCTGTCCCAAAAATGTCAAGAAATACTCAAGATAATCAGATGAAAAACTACACTGACATATTTAGCAACTGTCATTACAACGCTCCATCTCCAAATTCTATATATAATAGTCACACAATTTTTGAAACACATTTTTTGCTGCACTTGGGTACTCCTCTGCCAACCCACACTGTTTCGAATGAAAATATAAGTGCAGAAACTTTTTGAACCTCCCTCATATTTCTGGAATGTATGTGTCAGAGACGACTGTCTGCAGAAGACTCCATAAGCAGAAATACAGAGACCACACCATATGATGGAAACCACAAAAACAAGATGGCCAGATTACAGTTTCTGAAAAAGGACTTCAAAGGGCCTGAAGAATTTGGGAAATAAGTCTTGTTGACAGACAAGACAAAGATCGACCTGCATCAGAGTGATGGGAACAATAAAGAGTGGAGATGAAAGGAACTGCCCAAGTTTCAAGCATGCCAACTCATCTGTTAAACATTGAGGTGCTGGGGTGTTATGGCTCAGCATGTATGGCTGCCACAGGTCCTGGCACACTTGTCTCATTGATGATGGAAATGCTAACTGCAGTGGCACAAAGAATTCTGAGGTGTATAGGAACATCTGATCTGCTCGAGTTCCATCATTGGACCCCACTTCATCCTACAACAAGATAATGAACTAAACACACTGCTGAGGCAACTCTGTAGTTTTGGAAAAGCTAAAAAATGGGGAATTCTTGATTGGCCAAGCCAGTCACCTGATTTAAATCCAACCGAGCAGGCCTTTCATATGCCAAAGAGAAACTCAGGGACAAGCCCCCCAAAATAAGCAGGACCTGAAGATGACTACATTAGAGGCTTGCCAGAGCATCGGCAGAAAAGATCCTAAGCACCTGGGTGAAGTCTGTGAATGGCATGGTGGGATATGTGACAAAGAACTGAATATAACAACGGCTTAAATAGACCTGCCATTGCTGTGTCCCAACATAAAGGGCCCTGAAATGGGAAAAAGTATAAAAAGTGGTGAGTAACCAAAATGTCTGCTAATTCCCACAAAGGAAAGGCTGCAATGTGCACTTAAATCATGATGTCTGAATTGCTTGATTTGTAATTTTAAACTGTGAAGAAGATGTGAAATCAAGGAACAATGTGTCTTTGTCCCAAACAGTATGGCAGGCACCATATTTTCAAAGGTGGCCAGGGTCCTTGGAACATGTGGCCAAGTACTCAAGGAGACCTTAATTCACCTGATTTCTTTAAGTGTTCACATCTTTAATAATGGTACAGTATTCTCTTCATTTATGTGAATAGTAAATATGCAAAGAATCACCTTTGATTCCGTCTTTAACCCCAGTGATCACTTTATTCCATTGCAGGGCTGGGTAAGGATGAAGCTAATAAAACATCTGACAAATTTAGTTTATTGACTCAGTATTTATTTTGTATTGCACTGTTCATGATAAACAACATTTTAAGGTGTTCCAATTGGCCTATAATAGATTTTATTAAGCAGTTATCCAGTTAGAGACATCGAACACTCTAGGAGAACAGGCCTTTCAGCCCAACAAAGCTCGCCAGTCCTATCCATTTATTTCTTCCAAAAAAACATCAAGTCATGTTTTGAAAGTTTAACTGTCTACCAAACTACTTGACAGCTTATTCAAAGTGTCTATCGTTCTTGTGTAAAGAAAACTTCCTAATGTTTGTGTGAACTTTCCCTTTCACAAGTTTCCAACTGTGTCCCCATGTTCTTGATGAAGTCATTTTAAAGTCACCATCTCCATCCACTGGACTAATTCCCTTCATATTTTTAAACACTTCAGTCGTGGTCTCCTCTTAATCTTCTTTGCTTAACCTGTAAAAGCTCAGCTCTTTTAATCTTTCCTCATAATTCAACCCCTGTAACCCTGAATCAGCCTAGTCACTCTTGTACAGTATTTTAATAGTATTTCCACTCTACCCTTTTACCAGTTTTCCCTCAAGGGTAAGTGTACTCATCAAATCCGTTATTGGGTTGGTCTACTGTTGCATTTTAAGATGAACACACACATACATAGCTATACACATACACACAGACCTTAACCACAAAGTGCCCCAATGAATGACACAACACACTGATTAACCTTTTAACACTTTAAACCACACAAGTGCTTTAGGAATAACACAGCCTGTCACTCGGCACTTCAAAAGACTTACTTATTATTGGCATGAACAACATACCAATGTTTTAATGATATCTCAAGCCTAAATATTACTCTTGGTCTACAAGAATACATTTAAACATACAAAGACTCAGCACTCTTATCTATAGGCCATTTATCAGCCAAGAATACCTTCTTCACGTACTGTTCCAACTATTGAGTGGAGCTCTCACCCTCAGCCTTTATAAACCTCGCAGCACAGAGGTAATGGTAAATCTCGGCTGCACTAGGTGCTCAAAGAAATCTAACTTATTACTTCAATCACTCCTAGACATTAAGACAAAGCATAGAAAGTGAAAAGCAGCATGGTATTTATTACAAGAATAATAATAATACCACTGGAACTAAGAATAAAAGAAAATAGGTACTGATATATATAGTCTTTAGAAAAAGCTTATGAAAAAAAGTAGAGATGACAAGGATGAAGGCGTTTGATTTAGTAATCAATGTTCATGATGCTCTTCTGACAACCAGTGACGTCTTCGTCCGTTCTTCTGTTTCTTCTTCTTCTTCTCTCTTCTTCTGACGTTGCTTTCAAAATGAGGCAGTGGTTTCACAACACATGAATGTTGCATGCACCTGATTGGCTGGCTGTCAATATGATGGATGAATTTTGGTCAAACTCTTTAATCTATCTTTCCCAGATATTGCCTCATGTCATCCTTTCCCAGGCTGTAAACCAAATTGTTGTCCCAGATGTCCATCCATAAAGTAATCAATAGCCTGAGGCATGGCTCAGTCTTCCTTTCTCAGACTGTAATACCATTTTAACACTATGGTGTGAACAACTGTTATAAAAGTAAGGTGTAAGGGAAGATGACATGCTGTGGCATGCGGCTGGGGGTGGAGCTCAGCCGGGACGCCCAGGAGGACCGGAGGAGGGCTTGTGCCTCCTCCAGACCACGAGGGGCCATGGGTAGAGGGCATGGAAGCCCAAACCTATAGGGCCCATGGCCACTGCCAGGTGGCACCCCGGTGCCTGAAGAACCCTGTACCTCAGCACTTCTGCCACACCAGGAAGTTCTGGGGGGAAGAAGACTGGGGACACCCGGAGGGCTTCTGGGTGCACAGCCGGCACTTCCGCCACATGGGGGTGTGTCCGCGGGGGATTGCCGGGAACCAACTGAAGTCCATCCAGGTTGGGATAAAAGGGGCCGCCTCCCTCCATTCATTGGCAAGAGTCGGGTGGAAGAGGACGGAGCTCAGAGAGAGGAGTGGAGGCGGCCAAAAGGAAGGCATTTGGTAACTGTGAGGCCTGGACTTGGGTTCTCAGTGCTGGAGGCACTGGGTAGTGCACTGAACTCTGTAAATAGTAGTGTATATAATAAACATGTGTTGAGTGAACAAACAATGTCCGTCTGTCTGTGTCTGGGTCCAGTTCCACAATGCTTGATTTGTCCTTAATGTAGTTTATCTGTTGTCTTGTCGTGAACAAAATATAATGGAAAATTAAAACAAAATGTACAGATTTTGTACCCCACAACACTCTTTTCTGGACCTTTTCTAGTGCTGCTATGTCCTTTTTGTAGCCTGGAGACCCAAACCACACACAGGACTCCAGATGAGGCCTCACCAGTGTGTTATAAAGCTTGAGCAGAACCTCCTATGACTTATACTGCACGCATCAAGGCGCTATATAACCTGACATTCTGTTAGCCTTCTTAATGGCTTAGAGTCCACTATGACTCCTAAATCCTTCTCATAAGGTGTACTCGATTTTCCGACCGCCCATTGTGTATTCAGACCTCACATTTTTACTTCTTATGTGTAATTCTTTCCATTTACAGACATTAAATTTCATCTGCCACTAATCTGCCCAAGTCTGTCTACTGTCCAAGTCCTTTTATAATGATATAACGGATTCAAAATTATCTGCTAATCCACCTAGTTGCTCAGCATCACACCATCTACCCAGGTTTCTGGGGAGTGTTTGAAAGGACTGCTTCAAGTCTTAGTGATCAGGCTGCTGGCATCTATTGGCTTAACTTCTCATCTGCCCTCTAGATGACCAAGTGCAAATATGACTTTCTAGGCTGGGACAAAAATCAGACACCTGCTGGAAACCAATTTTCTTAAAGCCAGTGAGCTTCTCTCTCAACGGAGGGAGCCTGTGTGCTCGGATCCTTTGGCAAGTCTATAGTGCAAGGTTGCTTTGATGAATAGATAGCAGCTGTTTCTCTGTCCTGAGGATGTCGATTAATCTTTTCTGAGAGATGAAAGTGGTGTGGAGTGAACCTGAGCAATCATTCATATTACTGATTCATTTTTTCTTTCATCTGGATAAAAGAAAATTGAAGTCTATTATTTCCAAAAGACAGGGCAACTACAAAAATATAAGGTGAACTGTAAGTGGACTAAGATGGCGATCTGCTAAGGAAAAAAAAAGATACCAAAGGATGCTGCTGGGATCAGAGGAAATATTCATTTTTGTGAAAGCAAGCAATTTTACCAAAGAAATAATATTTAATTCATTTTAAGAATATAAACAATATTCAATTATTTGATATGTTTGCATATTTTATAGCCAAACTGCAGATCATGACCACCTATTTGATCAAACAGTCTGATACTGAAGAACCAGACACTGTCAATGAAATGTCCCTTATTAGGCTGGATTTACAGTTCACACTTTGCTACTGCTACGCCAGTGACATACTGTTTACATCTACATGCATACTTTTATATGTAAATTTGGAAGAATCCACCAGGTGACAGTTCAAGATATCATCACGGTGAGAACAGGTTTTGGTTTCACTGTGTTGTGAATAGCCTGAAACATCCATTAAATTCTGAGGATATCTTACCACAGTATCTCTGAAAAGGATGTTTAATGATTACGTCCATCAATCCAGGATGCTCATTGCAGCAAGCATCGGGCACAAGGCAGAAACAAAATTCCTGGACAGGGCATCAGTTATCACAAGGTAAACACAACACACACACACACTGGCGTTGTTTTAGCTCACCAAATCCCAAACCTTCATGTTTTGGAAGGAAACCGGCGCACTGTGGACACCACCAGAAAAACATGAAAACTTCGATAGGGAACACCAGGGATGCAACCCTTACTGCCACTGTGCCGCCCTTCATGTGTAATTATCAACAGTATGCATTAATTAAATGAAGTTAACGACTTATCTGTAAAATGTGACATACATACTTTAATTCATTGCATCATGAAGGTGATATCAAGTATAAATCTAAAGGAATCTAAAT
This sequence comes from Polypterus senegalus, assembly GCF_016835505.1. Classification (NCBI taxonomy): domain Eukaryota; kingdom Metazoa; phylum Chordata; class Cladistia; order Polypteriformes; family Polypteridae; genus Polypterus; species Polypterus senegalus. Next base: position 19,217 of record NW_024385990.1, on the reverse strand, counting down.
GTGCAGAGAGCTGGAATATCATAAATGTAACATGTTCTGTGGGGCGATGCTGCTTGCCGCTGCTCTCGTCAGGAGGAAGCCCCAGAAGCACACAACGATTAACAAGTTGGATCGGTTTTAAGATGACATTGATGACAACCTGCTTTAATGGTAAAATAAACTACGGGGGTAAGGTGGACATTTCGAAATTTTACCGAAATTTCTACTTTAATCACAAAATACACGTTTTCACCATATCGTTAATTTTTCCTCTGTGGCTCAAATGCACCACCTGACATTTTGAAACTGATCTGATGGTGCACAGAAGATGGTATGTGAGACTTTTCAAATGTATTGTGTCGTTATGTTGAGAATATGACACTTGAATATAAAAGCCCACGAATGCATTTGTACATCGGTATTTTGCTTCACCAGATCAAACCATTCATCAAACATTGAAGCACACATATCAATCCTATAGGATCCTCGGCGACTTTCTGTCACACGTAGATAGTAAACTAGAGACTCTGAGCGTCACGTCCTGACTTGATCATACTGCGAAACCCAAGGCTTTTTGCTGGTACTGTAACTAGCGCGCATCTCGTAATTTCTGAGGATGTGCTCAGAGGACACATCAAATGAACCCTGGGAATGTGTGGCAGCCATGATGTGTGTCGCTGCGTCTGGAGCATGAAGGATAAACCGCCCTACCAATAATGTTGTCCATCATACCAGCAATTCAGAAGAAATGGGAAGAAATGTTCCTTTTCACTGAGAAAAATTAGGACACCTGTACACCTGCTTAACAGTGCAAATATCTAATCAGCCAAGCAAGCGGTGAAATCAGCACAATGCATCAAATCTGCAGATACAGGACAGGAGTTTCAGTTCACGCTCACATCAAACACCACAAATGGGGAAAACGCTGTGCCCTCAGTGATTTGGCCATGACCTCATTGCTGGTGCCAGATGGGCTGGTTTGAGTATTTCTGGAACTGCTGACCGCCTGGGATTTCGCAAACAACAATCCTGAGCGTTTACTCAAAATGGTACCAAAAAAAAACCAACAAAGAACATCCAGGGGGCATCTGTTCTGCAGCTGGAAACGCCTTGTTGATGGGAAAGGTCAGAGGAGAATGGACACAAAGGCCATGGTAACTGAGATGTCACTCTATGGTGAGCAAAAAACCATCTCAGAATGAACAACACTTCAGACCTTGAGATGGATGGGCTACAACAGCAGAAGACCACGTCAGGTCCCACTTCTCAAAGTCAAAGTGAACTTTATTGTCATCTCAACCATATACAAGTATACAGATAGCGAAATTGCGAAGCTCAGGGTCCACAGTGTAACAAATGATGTGCAAATAGTAAATAAAAAAAAAAAAAATAGAATAAAAATTAAAAATTTAAAATTAAAACACAAACAAGACAAATTGTGCAAAAGATAGGACAAAGAAGTAGCAGCAATATTGATGTGAAGATATGTAATATAATAAATAAATGAATAATAAATAATAGATATAGATAATACAGAAATTATCAGTATGATAAAAGTTGTTTAAGACGTGTGTAAACAATGACAGGTCAGAATGTTTCATAGCAGAAGGATATCAGGAGTGTCAAAATCCTAGAGGTCAGTATGACATTTTCAGTTCTTTTCTACATGCACACTCATCTTTACAGGATAGTGGTTTTATGTATAAAAGTTCTGTTTTTAGTGGTGGTTGAGGCCGTATGGAAGGTCCCAAGGGGCAGCCTGGTGTTAAGGAGTCTAACAGCTTGGGGGTAAAACTCTCCTGCAGCCTGGCAGATTTGGCTTTGATGCTGCTGTATCTTCTCTTGGATGGCAGAAGTGTGAAAAGTCCATGTGAGGGGTGTAAGGGGTCCTGCACAATGCTGCAGGCCTTCTTGGACACTGCGCTTTGTAAAATATGTCCTGTAGTGAAGGAAGAGGCACCCAGTAATGTTCTCTGCTGTCTTCACTATCCTTTGCAGGCTGCGTCGGATATGTGCAGTTGCCATACCAGACAGTGATGCAGCTGGTCAGGACACTCTCTATGGTGCCTCTGTAGAACATGGTGAGGATGGAAGGGGAAGACTTGCTCGCTTCAGCGCCTCAGGAAGTGTAGTCTCTGCTGGGCTTTCTTGATTAATGATGAGGTGTTATGTTCCACGTAAGTTCCTCAGTTATGTGCACACCGAGGAACTTGGTACTCCTAACAATCTTCACATCTAAACCGTTGATGCTGAGCGGGATGTGGGCAGGACGTGATTTTTTGAAGTCCACGATTATCTCTTTTGTCTTGTCGACATTGAGAGATAGATTGTTGTCTTCACACCATGCGGACAGCCATTTCACCTCATCTCTGTATGCTGTTTCATCATCCCTGCTTATCAGTCCCAGCACCGCGTATCATCCGCAAACTTGATGATGTGATTGGTGTTGTGTGAGGCTGTGCAGTCGTGAGTCAGCAGGGTGAAGAGCAGTGGATCAGCACACAGCCCTGCAGTGCTCCAGTGCTCAGTGTGATGATGCTGTAAGTGTTGTGGCCCATCCGAACTGTCTGGGGCCTCTGTGAAGAAGTCCAGGATCCAATTGCAGAGGGTGGTGTTCAGGCCCAACCTGCTCAGTTTTACAACCAGCTTTGGAGGGATGATTGTGTTGAAGGCAGAGCTAAAGTCTATGAATAGCATCCTGACATATGTGTATTTTTATCCAGATGTGTCAGGGAGAGGTGAAGGGCAGAGCATATGGCATCCTCAGTTGACCTGTTTGAGCGGTATGCAAACTGATGAGGGTCAAGGGAGGCAGGAGATTAGTCTTTATGTTTGACATGACTAACCTTTCAAGCACTTCATTATGATTGGTGTGAGTGCAACTGGTCGGTAGTCATTCAGGCGTACCTGATGACTTCTTTGGCACTGGTATGATGGTGGTTGACTTGAAGCATGTTGGGACTGACGACTGGCTCAGAGATGTGTTGAAGATGTCTGTAGAGGACACCAGCGAGTTGACTTGACATTCTTTGAGCACAAGACCAGGTATGTTGTCAGGTCCTGCAGCCTTCCGTGAATTGACTCTGGATAGAGTCCTCCTCACATCTGTTATGGAGAGACAGAGTGCTTGGTCAGTGGAGGGAGGTGTTGCTTTTCTCACAGGCTCTTTGTTCTGAGCCTCAAACCGTGCAAAGAAGTTGTTCAGCTCATCTGGAAGGGAGGCATCACCATCACTGCTGTGTGGATTGGGCTTGTAGTTTGCAATTGCCTGAACGCCTGCCACATACTGACGTGTGTCTCTGGTGCTGCTAGATTGTTTGTTGATCTTCTGCACGTATGCCCATTAGCTCTCCTTATAGCCGAGACAGGTTGGCTCTGGGCAGCCTTGTTCCAGATCTGAAGGATCTTGAGCAGTTTGTGCACTTCTCTTGTCATCCAAGGCTTTTAGTTGGCTCTGCCTGCCAAGAACAGAAGCTGAGGCTGCAGTGAGCACAGGTTCACCAACAACCGCAGTTGAAGAATGGAAAAACGTAGTCTGGACTCAAATTCTGGTGATGACAAAGATGGTGGGTTCAGAATTAAGTGCCAAAAGCAGGAATCCATACACATAATCTACCTTGTGCCAATAGTCCAGGCTGATGGTGGTGGTGTAATGGTGTGGAGAATGTTTTCTGTCACACTTTGACTCATTAATACCAAACAACCCTCATTGAATGCCAAACAAAGGGTTTTTGGGTGTTGCCTTTGGTGGAAAATGGAAAGTTTAAAAGTCCCACCACATCCTCTCTTCCAGTTTTATATGTACAGTGGCAACAACTAGATAGATAGATAAATGTGAATGGCACTATATAATAGATAGATAGATAGATAGATGATGATAGATAGATAGATAGATAGATAGATAGATAGATAGATAGATAGATATGTGAAAGGCACTATATAATGATAGATAGATGATAGATAGATAGATAGATAGATAGATAGATAGATGATAGATAGATAGATAGATAGATGAAGTAAAATATAAATAAGGAGATAAGTAAGTAAGTAAATAAATATACAGTACATATACACTTTGGTATTAATACACAGTGCAATTACTATAAAGCAAGAAAACTTCGATGTGACCTGGCTTTACCAGTCCCAATGGTGTTTTCAAGCATATAACTGTTGGTTTGAAGGAGCCCCCTCGTGTTTCTTGACCAACTTTTGCTGAACAATTCACTGCTGTAAGTCATCTATATTAGTGTGTCACAGAGAGAATGTGCAACAGTGTTCATAATGGCACTCAGTTTTGTTTTAGTTCTCTCCTTCTCTATAACCTTCAGAGCAGACAGGGTCCCAGTGTGGTGTGGGAAAGACAGGAGAAACTGGTCATCTATGTATATAATGAATGGTGTAGAACGGAGCAGATTACAGTTAAAATTATAGTTTGTAATTCAGATATTGCAATTCTGGCTGTGGGAATTCATCCAAGTTTTTATTGAGGGAGATGAATTTTCATATTATTAATGTTTATATTCCCCTCGACAAATGGGGACCTGGCAATAATTATGACTCACTCCAACCCTGGAGTTATAATATATGGTGACTTCAACCATGTGACTTTAGGACAAATGATGACAAATTTCTATCAGTTTGTGACTTTTTCACTCGAGGAAATAACAAGCTACTGGCTCCTTTAGGCAAATCTGACCACAACCTGATTCATCTTATTCCCAGCTCCAAGCCTGTTATTAGACAGCAACCTGTTATCACCAGAACAGTGAGGAAGTGGAGCCTGGAGACTGAAATGGCTCTGAATGATGGCTTCTAAATGAGAGACTGGAAAGTGACGTGTTAGCCAAATGAAGACCATACTGAGGGACTCTGTCACTGCATCACAGACTCTATTAACGTCTGTATCCACACAGTGCTACCACAAAGGCAGTGCATTGCTTTCCAAACAACAAGCCATGGATAACTAAGGAGTTAAATGTCTCCTGAATGAGAAAAGGAAGAGCATTCAAATCTGTTAACGAAGAGGCTCTATAGGACGTAGAGTGCATACAAAATAAAAAGCAAGAATGAAGGAAAGGAAACTTACAAAGCCAAAATAGAAACCAACTCACTCAGAATAGCATGAAGGAGGTCTGGAATGGACTGGGCGTAAATACTTGGACTCAAACAACCGGGCTCTGGTGCTAAAAGGGGATGTGGACATGGGACTACAATTCCCACAAGCCCTTCTGCAACTGTAAACCCATTTAATGATAAAGACCCATATTTACAAACCAGGTATCTGAGCATTCCAGTGTTGTTACTAACCTGTAACAATCACCTAACAGGAAAATCCCTATGTGGCAACGCTACACAGTAGACGGTACAACTTAACATTGCATTACCATTAAATTGTTAAACAAAGGACGGTAGCAAACAATTTCTATAAATATCAATGTATAGTATTAGATTCACAAATGTACAGTGTTCCCCCTTTTATGAACACATTACACTACTGAAAAACTCCTCATAAGGCAAACACTCAATTTGAAAAATAATCATTCATTTCAACTGAAAAAAAATTTCTATATTGCAAACTTGTCACCCAGTTTTTGTAAAATAACACCAAATTCCACTGAAATAAACACAATCACTTTAGCAGTCACAGTTATCAAAACATCTCTAAAGAGTCACATTCCCTTCATTATTTGGCTCTGTGCCGGCTCCCATTAGGCTCATTCTTATCTATTGTGTTACTCAGCATACCCATATATTTGCAAACAAAGCAAAATTATGATGCTCATTGTTTATGTTCCATTTAATTTAAACAAACAAAAGAGAAACAACAAAAAATAGTAACTGTACAGTAAGGAAAAGAAAGAGCCGTCGTATCATCAAGCAAACTGAGAATGCAGAGAGAGCGGAGAAGGAGGCAGCATCATTGCAAGATGATTGGATATTACGGTGGTGAGTGACTGGATAAAGGAAAAGCATGGAGATCATCTCCATTTCTGGAATTCTAAGCCCTTTTACGTCTTTGGATGCATTGTTCAAATGAAAATGGCATAATGTACTGCACATATATGCAAACGTGAAACCTTGCAATTTGATTCCTCACATTTCAGTCAATTATGGATTGTCATGCATTGGGGACCTCCTGTATAGCTCAGCAATAGTACCACCAAGAAGGAGGGGGCGCTGTCTCTATCCATGTCTCTTGTCAATGCGGACCCGTTGCCAGGGACAACATAAGCCTCGCCCTCCAGGAGTCCATTCCAGGATCAGACCTATATGACCGGAGATCGTTTGATGACCCAAACAAGACAAAGAGGCAGAGATCTCTATAATGGCTGAACTAAGAACTGCGAGGAGTGTGTATTTGATTTGCTTTGTGTCCTAAATTTTTGTTCGGGAACTGCTTCCTATTAAATGGGATTGTGGCACTCTCAACTATTGCAACACGTGCCGTAATTTTCTCAGATGACAGATGTCAGACATAGCGATGCTCTACATGCAACACCAGCACCTGACACAAGAAGTTTTAACCCTTAAACTGCCACACACTTGAGAGGGTTATTGCACCCTGGACGCCATAAACTTTTTGCTGCACTTTTAAGTAAACGCACATTCACAAAGACAATGTATAATTTTAATGGAAGGCATATTTTTTCATGAAAGAGCATCACAATTACTGCAACATTGATCATTTTACACCTGCCAATGAACTGTAAAACGTTTAAAAAATTACTGCAACAATCAATTAGAGTACGTTCAATTATGATACGTACAGGTGCAACAGACACCATTGATGAAATTCAGTAAATTATCGAGCCAACTGTGCTTGAACTGGCTGCACGCAGCACACAGAGGTAAGCGCGACGCTAGCAGGCTCATCTAGTGCAGGGCTGAATCGCAGGGACAGTGATGCTGCAGGAGGTGCCAGTGGGCATAAGCTGGCTGCTCAACGAATATACGGCATGGACCAATCAGCTCCGGCATATCGGCAAATTGCTCTGTGAAGTGACTATAGCAGGTTGCGACATTCAATGAAGTACATCGAGATTATACTCGCCCCTACGTGCTGGCAAATTGCACTGAGACATGACTATAGCCAGTTGCAGCATTCAATGATGTATGTCGCCAATACACTCAGCTCTGGTGTGCTGGCAAATTGCAGCGAAACAACTTTAGCCAGTTGCAGAGTTCAACGAATGACGCCGCCAAATGCATGATGTCACCGCAAATACTCAGCTTCACCGTGCTTCCAAATTGCACAGGAAACTGACTTTAGCCAGTTGCGGCGCTCAACTAATGTACTTTGTCGAATATACTCGGCTCCGCTTGCTGGAAAATTGCACTGAGACACGACTATAGCCTGTTGCAGCATTCAATGATGTACATCGGCAATATACTCAGCCCCGGCGTGCTGGAATTGCATTGGGAACTGACTATAGCCAGTTCCGGCGGTTTAAGGGTTAACCAACGTGATACAAGTCATTGACATGCTGAGTGGTCTGTGATGTTAAACTGGTGAGTGCGGAGCCTACAATGACAAGCAAGAGTAGGTGAACCCTTTGAAATAAGCTTTGAAATAAGGAAAGATATTAAATGCGGTTCGAAAAAGCAGAACTTTGCTCTTCTGTCTTGCAACGTAGAATCCATGTACTCATCTGGCACAGAATAAAGACTGATTGATTGAACTATTCCTGTCTTCCTTGGGTTACTTTCACAATCATGTAAGTCACAAGTTTAGGCAAACACAATTTACTTCTCTATTTTAATAAAAAATCTTCTGGCTATACAAGACTTTTTCCTGCAACGAGCGTGATCTTTTGAAGAGCGAAGAGAAACCTTTCACTTCCCGGGGACGGAAGCAAGACCTGTGATATGCATTCAGAGCAGGTTAGAGATAATGGAAGTAGGAAAATTTGAAAGTCTTGAAAAAGGAGAGTAAAGATCGCATTAGCGCCAGCAAATTGAAAATATGTACAGGCTTTTATACGTTCGACGCCGCGCATCGAAATGCAGATCATGCGGCACGGCAGCAGCAACAATCCAGCAGCTGATCGAGAAAAGAGGAGGTAACAAAAAACTATTTGTTTTCCCATTGTATCACCATTTAAGAGGGGTTTCGGAGCGTCTGCATCTCCTTGGTATACGTTCAGCCTCCCTTTTCACAATGGCCATAGTGCTGGTGGGAGGGGAAGGAGTATGCGAGTGAAGTTCAGATCACACGGCATGGTGGCAGCAGCAAGCCAGCAGCTCATCAAGCAATGAAGAGGTAAAAAAAAAAACAACTGTTACTTGTTTCCCATTGTATCACCATTTAAGAGAGGGTTTCGGAGGCGACCATGTCTCCGTAGGTGCGTTCAGCCCCTCTTCAAAACAGCAGTAGCGATGGTGGGCGGGGGAAGATGTTAAGCGTAGTGAGCAGGGGAAAACCGCCCAATCTCCTAATAAAACACTAATGATCTGAATCTGCTTTTATGCACACCCATCAAACATACAGAGTGTGATGTGGAAAAGTATGTGGATTTAACAAGTGGTCAAGCCATCAATTTGTAGCCATAACCACAAACAAGAGCTTCCAGTGGTTGTGGATTAGACCAGCTTGATGTTCAAGAGGAATTTGGGACCTTTCCTCCTTCGAGAACAGTATCATAGGATGTCTGGTGGGAACGGCTCTCTTGAGGTCATTCCACCGCATCTCTTATTGGGTTAAGGTCTGGGCTCTGATTGGACCACTCCAAAGGGTGGAATTATTTATTTGTTTTGATGCTACTCTATAGTAGATTTACTTCAATGTTTAAAGATATTGTCCTTTAATATTAACCAACTTCTGCTTAGCTTCAGCTGGTGGACGGCCACCCTGACTTCCTCCTGAAGGATACCTTGATAACCTTGAGAATTTCATTTGCCCTCAATGTTTTGCGAGCTGACCAGGCCCTGTTCAAGGTTCAAGGTTCAAGGTTGCTTTATTTAGTCCTGTTTACAAAAGAAAACGTGAAATTTGCCTTCCCAGTTGCATCGAATAACAAGAAAGAAGAATTTAAATAAAACAAATAGAGGTAGAGAGGTTAAGGTAGGGCAGTTTGATAAAGCATATTTACACATAATTGTTACAGGATTCATATAAAACCTTAATCATTTTCTCCGATATTCCTTATTAAAAAATCATATGACACTTGGAAGAAAGGAATTTCTGGAGCGACTTGTGTGGGTTTTCAAAGCGACTATCCTTCCTGATTTACTGAAGTGAATTCCATCCATCTATCCATTATCCAACGCGCTATATCCTAACTACAGGGTCACGGGGGTCTGCTAGAGCCAATCCCATCCAACACAAGGCGCCAAGGCAGGAAACAAACCCAGGCAGGGTGCCAGCCCACCGCAGACTGAAGTGAAGTTCTACATGCAATGGGTGTCTGTCGTCAGTTGAGATGATTTCTAGTTTCTTTATCATTGTCCTCTGGCACACACTTGCCCGATTGTCCATGTCAATCCCAATAACTTTTAGCTGCATGTTAGTAATCTGCTGGAGCTTTTTAAAATTTTAGTTTGTCAGACCACTAAACCAGGCAATGAAACTGAAAGTGATAACAGACTGAATCAGACTGCGATAAAAGGACAACATGAGGTCCTTATTTACTTTAAAAAGTTTGAGTTTACTGAGGAGAAATAAATGCTGATTGCATTTAGAGAATTTTTTTATTTATGCTTCCATAAAGGTAATGTCTCGTGTGTATAAGAGACAGTTTAAAGGGATTAGGTGATGGTAATTCCTGCGCTCCAGCGGGTGGCGCTGTAGGATAATATTCTTTCTTTCCCTCACTCTGCAGACTGGAAGATCGACAGCCTTCCACCATCAACCTCACTTCCAGTGTCAGTCCACCTGTGATGGAGCTGGTAGTGTTTGGATTGACTAGGGCCTCTCTGTCAGGACATGCAAGACCCAATTACAGGCGGAAGTATTCAAAGATAACTCACCATGTACCATGTTCTGGTGTGGTTTTAACATTAAGTTCTTCTTCACAAGAGTCATTTATTGAAGTCAGGTATCTAAACTCAGTTTTTTAGGGCTTAAAGCTGGATGGCTGTCATCAGAGATAATGCATTCAGCTCTTCTCAGACACCTGGTTGAGTAGATGGGTTGAAGCTACATTAGGCAACTGATTGTTTGGTGTTTTATTGCTGGAAATTAATGGGGATTTTAAGATGTGACACCACAAGTTGTTCTTTTTGTAGCCACTCTTGATCTGGGTGGTTTCCATATCTCCATCGTAAAAGATCCATCACCTTGGTATGACATCCACAACATCCTGCACTATGTTGTTATGGTGTGACAGTAATATTTTACAGTATGGAACACATTGACTAAAAAAACATAAGAATTTATAAATTCGTGAAGCACATAATAAACTGATTACATTGCAAACATATATTATCTTTGACTCCCAGCTCCCTGAAATTTTTTGTCTGTATAAATATCGTATCAGGGATATTCAGCAGGGGCTCCTCCTTGCTCTCAGCTCAGACCCATCATTAACCAGCATGTCTTAAAGAAGGTTACTGCCTTTTAATAATGCATGTTTCACTATTATTGACTGTTAAAACCTATGTGGTACTTATCACACACACACACACAAAATCCAGTTGGCTTTGTCTTCTTACAAATGTTCTCGCCAAGCCAATTTTCAGAAGTCAGTCTATGATTAACCCTTCCAGGAAGTAAATACTGTATAAAAAAAATCAAGGAATAAAACAACAATAAAAGGGTTTTTTCATGTAACGAAACATGCCTTATAATGAAGCGAGAATATACATATTCATAACGCTTTGATTAAAGTAAAGGACGGGGATCATTCATTCATTCATTCATTCATTCACCAATTTTCAAACATGGCTTTTCTAATTCTGGACCTTGATGAGTTAGAGCAGCATACCACCAGTATACAGCACAAAGCACAGGGTCAGGCTCTGGATGGGGTACTCATCCATCACAGGATACTTTCACTTAAACCAGGCCCGTTTAGACATATTACTCAGTGTCAGATTACATATTAACCTGGACTACCTGGGGAAAAACTAAAGAGGGTGCAGCGAGAACATCTATGTAGACAGTGATCCCTTTACTCTAACATTATGACCACCATTTTTAGAGATTAGACATTAGAGATCTTAATTGTCACATACAATGCAAGAGAATAGTGAAACACATGTGCCACACTTGTGGTGATGTGTAAATAAATAAGATTTCCAAAGGATAGATAGATAGATAGATAGATAGATAGATAGATGATAGATAGATAGATAGATAGATAGATAGATAGATAGATAGATAGATATGTGAAAGGCACTATATAATAGATAGATAGATAGATAGATAGATAGATAGATAGATAGATAGATAGATAGATAGATAGATAGATAGATAGATAGATATGTGAAAGGCACTATATAATAGATAGATAGATAGATAGATAGATAGATAGATAGATAGATAGATAGATAGATAGATATGAAAGACACTATATAATAGATAGATAGATAGATAGATAGATAGATAGATAGATAGATAGATAGATAGATAGATAGATATGTGAAAGACACTGTATAATAGATAGATAGATAGATAGATAGATAGATAGATAGATAGATAGATAGATAGATGATAGATATGTGAAAGGGACTATATAATAGATAGATAGATAGATAGATAGATAGATAGATAGATAGATAGATATGAAAGGCACTATATAATAGATAGATAGATAGATAGATAGATAGATAGATAGATATGTGAAGGCACTATATAATAGATATAGATAGATAGATAGATAGATAGATAGATAGATTGATACTGTAGATAGATTGATACTGTAGATAGATAGTGAAAGGCACTATATAATAGATAGATAGATAGATAGATAGATATTTTTATTTTAAAATGACCTTTATTATGAACAATAACAAAAATACAGTCATAAGACAAACAATCCCAATATTCAGGATATTAACAAAAGTCTGTATCACACAACCACCACTGTCCCCTTTACACTCCTCCTACGCTCCATAAATATAATCAAAAAGTTGACAATTCATTATAATACAAAGACCACCACTACTCCCCCTTTACACTCCTCCTACTCCACATAAATAATATAAGCAAAAAGTTGACAATTCATTATAATACAAAGACCACCATTACTCCCCTTTACACTCCTCCACTCTGCATATTAATAGATTATTTTAATATTAAAAATTAAACTTTACTTCGTGCAACAACAAAAAAAAAAAAAAAAAAAAAAAAAAATTGAACACAGCAGTAATATGCAGTTAATAAATATGTTGCATTACTCCACTACTATTGCCCCGTGCACACTTCTTACTCCACACATAAAGTACAGAATTTCCATATTAAATAAGTAATTCATAATTTGTTCATTAACCCACTATTCCCTTATACATGCCTCCCGATTCACACATAAATAATAAATAATTGTCCATAATAAACACACAATTCATAATCAGTTTACTCCACCATCACTCCCCTGTACTGCTCCTACTCCGCACATCACTTCCATTATACACACAGCATTGTATTCCCCAGAGTCTCCTATTCTGAGCTTTCAATCATCCAGTATTTAAATATTTGAAGGACATTTAAAGAAGTCACCACCCAGTCACCAGCTTGCCCTTCTCAACAGAACACAAAGCCCCCCCAAGCCCCCATAAATCACAGAAGGTCTGCATGTCTCCAATGAGTTGATGGTAAGTGAACTCCAGCTTCAACCGGCACTTCACCAGCACTTTAAACATCAGGAGCACATCAGTGGTCTTTGAGTTTTTTTCTCTGTTCCTCCTGGTTTTGAGGATTGACAGTTTGCTTGGCCCAGTAGATAATTTCCCAGCACACACTTGTTTCTCTGTCTCTGAGTATACTTAATACCAAAAATAAATCCAACAGTTGACAATGACAGTCCTATTCTATCCAAAAGTATCTTGAGAAATATAAAAATGGTTCGAGCCGCTTTGCAGTTAACAAAAGATGAAAACAGTCTCTGCTGTTGACAAAGCGGACAACAATCTGATGTTCCTGGTGAAATAACGATAAAAGGAGTTGGTGGCAAGAGCCCCATGAAGAATCCTCCATTGCAGGTGCCAATTCTTTTTGCAGTGGTTGTTTATAAAGTTCTCCACTGGAGTTTCATTCACTCCAACATGCAGTTCTTGTCTCCAGCTGTGTCTGGCAAGTCTCTAAGAAATTTATAAAAAGTCACCTTAACACACACCTGGTAGAGCTCATTTTTTTCCCATCGTGTCAAACTGCTTGTCTATTAAGTTGCCAACTTTCAGAATGGAGCCTGGCGGTCAGTGCAGTCTGTGACGTTGGGTTTGACTTGGATGCGAGTTCTGTGATATCTGAGTTGAAGATCGGTTGTCCGGAGGCGCTCTGGCACAGTGACCCTGCGCCTAAGTTCACCAAGGCCTCCTTAAACTGGCACAGAAAGTGGTGTACAAGACGTTCAGACCTCCGCCCAGGACCGATGTGAGGTGTGCTGCGGTGTGCCATGTGCTAGTGTGGTTATTTAAAAGATGGCCAATCTTACTGATTCCACTTTTAATAAGGATTGAGGTGAAGTGACAAGAGAAAAGCAGAGGAGATTTCAACACATTATTCCTAATCAGAGGTTCCTCTAAAAAACAATGAAGATTGCCAAAAACAAAACGAGATCTCATAAGTTTACTATGCCAAGTAAGCAACATTGACTGATAGAATTTTGGCAAAACTGATAAAGTTAGTTTGGAGACGTCTAAGAGGAGTAGCTGTTTGTCAAATTTTAACCGCTCACTTTGTGTAAAATTACAACGCCAGGTCTCTCCAAGGCAGGCGTCTGGACCATAGAACAGCCTCTGCAGCGTCTGGAGCCTGAAGGCCTCGATTTACTTCTGGCGTCAATCGGTCCCTGCCCTCCTTCTGCCACTGGTAGGTGCAGCACACCTCTCTGGACCCAGTGTAGACTGTCCCAAAAAAGTCAAAGGGTGATCGCCTGTAGATTTGATCAGAGCTATTGGTGGATCCCGCACACCTGAGCTTGTTGCCAAAACATGGAGGCAATCAAGTTATTCAGGATTAACACCCTGCCTCTACATGAAATGTCCCTCAGAAGCCACTTCCAACGGTTCAGCCTTGCTTGATCAGATCTGTCCACCCACCCAATTTTCTACAGCAGTGCATCTGTGCCTAAATACACCCCAGGTACTTAAACACGTTTCTATTCCATTGGAGGTCTCAGGAAGAGCTGAGGAGCGCGAGTCCCAGTCCCCTGCAAGAAAGCATTGCTCTTGAGCCAATTGACTTTCGCTGAGCGTCAGTTTTTGAAAAACGTCTAAGCAGTTGACTAAAGTGTTTACCTCAGATGTGAAGACACAAAGACAGTAATATCATCTCGTAGGCAACGACCTTAAAACAAGCAGTGGGGCAAACTGGGATGCTGAGACCAGAAAGCAGCGCCTGAGCTGCCTAGGAGGGCTCAATTGACAGAGAGTAGAGCATCCCTGAGAGTGGGCAGCCCTGGCGAATACCCTGGTGACAGAGAAAGGGCTGTTGTGGCACCGTTAATCTTCAGAACGCCATATATATTTGAGTAAAGCATTCCAATGTATTTGAGAAGGAGGACCCAAACCCAAAAGTTTGTAGGACTCTGAACAGATATTGGTGATCCACTCTGTCAAAGCTTTTCTTGATCCATGAGATCATTCCTGCCTTTAAACCGAGAAGCTTTGAAAATCGTAATCAGGTCTCGCACCAGAAATATATTGTCAAAGATGGGCGGTCTGGCACACAGTAGGTCTGATCTGACCTGATGACACACCCATTACTCTACGCTGGCGAGTAGCCAGAGCCCTGGACAGAATCTTATAATCCGTAAAAAGGCTAACAGGACGCCAGTTCTTGAGGTCGGACAAATCTCCTTTTTTGGGAGCAGAGCAATAACAGCCCGCCGACAGGATAATGGCAGTTCATTGTTCATTATCTCTCTCGAAGACTGCCAATAAATCCGACTAATAAATTCCAGAATGTCTTAAAACTCGACCGTCAGGCCGTCTATGCCAGGTGACTTTCCTGTATTTAGTTAGCTGAGGGCCGTAGTCAAGTCCTGTAAGCTGAGGGTTGTATCCAGAAGCTCTTTTCCTTTGGGAGTTGTGGCGGTTGTCTAGGAGGCTCCTGGTCTCAGAAGAATCTTCTGTTGTTTCGCACAGAACAGCTTTTTATAAAAATCATGAGCAATAGCTCTGATGGCCTCAGGCTCCTGATGATCGCCCATCCTCATTTTTCAGAGCGTGAATCACTTTACTCTGTGATCTTTTTTCTTTCAAGTCCAAAAAAATTAGAAGGAGAATCCATTTGACCAACTCCTGAATTCTTGAGCACAAGAGCACCACGCACTGCCTGTCCAATAAGTCCATGAGATCTTGTTTTTGTTTTAGATTTTCAAAGACGCCATGTTAAAAGAGCTGTCTAAAAGACGAAGAAAGCTCTAAGATGTCCTCCTCCAACTCTGCCATTGCCTTCCTCATATTCTGAGTTGCATTCTGCGTGTATTGCTGACACAGCACTTTGATCTGAGTTTTGAACAGTCCCACCACTGCCGCAGAGATGAAAGGAACTTGTCGTCAACCTCCACCTCTTCCAGAAGAATTCAAAACTTCAATGAACGGGATCTTTCAGTAGGCTGTTGTTGAAGTGCCAGTATGACGGAAAGGAAGATTGAAATGGAGGAAACTTTGAGAAGGACAAGACTGTGATCAGAAAAGCCAGAAGGATGAATGGAGCAGTTCAGCTATAAGATTGCTGTGGTGATTCAAGCAATACACTCTATCTAGTCTGCCATGGAGATCGAGCCCCCAACCCTTCACCCACGTGTACTGGCGAATTCCTGGGTGTAATGCCCTCCAGACATCAAAAGGTCGGCCTTACTGAGGACTGACTTCAAGTGAGCAGTGAGCTGGGGTGAGGCTCCAGGCCATTTCTATCTAAGGGAGGCGTCATCTGTGCGGTTAAAATCTCCCCCACAAAAACAAGATCTTCATCTTTGCACTGCACAAGTAAGTCATGGAGCAAAGAGAAAACAGCAAACGCTCCTTCCTTCATTGGGTGCATAAACATTTATGAAGACCCACGTTGTGCCCTAAGCAGGCTTCCACTTTCAGCAGTCTGCCTTAACTACCTCTGTCACGCTAGTCGAGTCGGTGAGAAAGAAGTAGAAAACAGAATGGCGACCCGGCACTAACACTCGACCCGCGTGGCTCAAAACATCTGTCCCTGCCAGCCTCTGTGCCAGTCTGCCTGGTTAGCAGGGTCTGTGTGAGTTCTTGTAAAAAATAACACTAAGCTCCTTATTAAGTAGATAATCAAACACAGCGAATCCTTGTTGTCATGTAGACTTCCATTGATGTTAATTTGCCAAAATTACACAAAGGCATGAAAAAGCAAAAAGAAAAGCAGTCACCAAAACAACTTTAAAAAGACATGGAAGGACGGTCCAGCAGTACATCATACTGGCTTGGGATTTAAGGATCTTTTCACCCTGCTCATCACATTTTCAGCCGCACAGCTTCAGTTCTCTTAAGGCCTAAAGCTGTAGCCTGGCTAGGACCCTTAGCTGAGCTCAAAACAGTTGGAGATCGGGAAATGGTGACTCACATTCCACCCCTCTTGCCTCAATAAATTCTACAAAGCGGATTATGTTGCGTTACTGTAGCCACCACGGAAGCTCAGCTGAGGTGACAGATTGGACCTCACTGATGTCCCCGAGCCACCGCCTTCATCCTGACTCACAATACCGACGTCTGCAGGCACCTCAGGCTCATCTTGATCATTCTCTGAGTCGTCAGCTGCGGAGACTGAGCTCTCAACTTTATTGTGTTTAAGTGCAACTGCTACATGCGGACCGTCTTTCCTTTTTCTTGTCACAGGCTTTACCCACTCTGTGTCATCCTCCATTTCTTGAACATTGCTCGCTGTTGTCTGCTGAGGTGCTCATCTTATTGATCGCACCTCAGCCTAACATTCTCCTCAACCTCTCATCTGTTGTACAGCTCTGTTTCAATGAGCTGGCTGGGCAGAGCCCCATCATCATGAGACGGAAGCCACACTCACGGCTGCTCAGCACCATCACTGTGTATGTGCAGAATGAACAGTAACACGGTCCGTAGGCAGTGATCCGGCCTCAGCCGCAGCGTCCCTCTCTGGGGCGCTCTCACCCTCTGCGACTTTGATGGCGGGACTCACCGCATCCGCCGCTCAGCTGCACGCTTCAGGTGCCAGTTGCGCCATCATAGCAGGTAAAGAACTGCCTGATCCTGCACACTCTGACCAGGGCCCTCCATTAAGTCCTCCTCCACATCAGAAAAACTGGACGGAAGACTCACTGCCTTCATCGTCAAATAATATCGAAGTAGTCCTCGGCTACTTTTAGAAACACCAGGTACTGCGGAGTCTGTAGTTTCCTCAGAACGCTTACACTGGCTAGCCTTGTGCCCCACTTGACCGCACTTAAAACATTTCATGGACTCGGATGATATAAAAACCACATAATCAAATCCATCTACTCTGAATTTGAGAGCCACATCAAGTTCACTTGTAAATCGTTTAAAATCATGTGAACTTGTCTCCTGAAAGAAACGACATGTTTTAAGTCGGGTGATCGACAGCCCAAGGGAATCATTGAAACTTTTGATATGATCTGCCCATATCTTTCAAGTTCTTTGATGAGAATATCATTCTTTAGAAACGGAGGAACATTTGAAATAATCACTCTCCGTGCAGGAATAGAAAGAGGTAAAACTGAAATTAAGGTACGTTATAATCACACCATTCTGAACAAGAGTATGCACCAAACTCTCATCATTTAGAAACAGGACAACACTTTTATTCATCAGGCGCTGAACGTATATTTTACAGCCGATTAACGCGACTTCCACTACACGCCTCAACAGAGACCATCGGATCAACAATCAACTTCACGCCATGCCGGCGTGTTAAGTTTTCAAAATTGCGCGGCATCAAGCCAGGCGTGTTTGTCTCGGGCGCCAGTTGCGTACGCCGCAAATACAATACTGGAGTCAATAAGAAAACAATATGTAGACAGCAAAATAAACCCTACACATTAGAGAAAACAAAAACAAAAATATAAAGATTAGGAAAAAGAATAAGAAATACTCACGAGCCCACCCGCAGCCACCACCTCCTCCACCTCCCGCCAGCAACCCACAGACATGCCCGAAAGACCTCGCAATCAAACCACAGACCGACAGCTGAAACAGCATAGAGAGATAGAAGATAGATAGATAGATAGATAGATAGATAGATAGATAGATAGATAGATAGATAGATAGATAGATATGAAAGGCACTAAATAATAGATAGATAGATAGATAGATAGATAGATAGATAGATGATAGATATGTGAAGACACTATATAATAGATAGATAGATAGATAGATAGATAGATATGTGAAAGGCATATATAATAGATAGATAGATAGATGATAGATAGATAGATAGATAGATAGATAGATAGATAGATAGATAGATAGATATGAAGGCACTATATAATAGATAGATAGATAGATAGATAGATAGATAGATAAGAATAGATAGATAGATAGATATGTGAAAGACACTATATAATAGATAGATAGATAGATAGATAGATAGATAGATAGATAGATAGATAGATAGATAGATAGATAGATATGAAAGGCACTATATAATAGATAGATAGATGATGTAGATAGATATGTGAAGGCACTATATAATAGATGATAGATAGATAGATAGATAGATGATATGAAGGCACTATATAATAGATAGATAGATAGATAGATAGATAGATAGATGATAGACATGTGAAGGCACTATAATATAGAAGTAGATAGATAGATAGATAATAATAGATAGATGAAGATAGATAGATAGATAGATATGTGAAGGCATATATAATAGTTAGATAGATAGATAGATAGATAGATGATTAGATAGATATAGATGATAGATAGATTTAAAGGCACTATATAATAGATAGATAGATAATAGATAGATAGATATGTAAAGGCCTATAATAGATATAATGATAGATAATGATAGATAGATAGATAGATAGATAATGATAGATCATTATAATAAAAACCTGACGAGATGAGACTTTTGCTGACATGATTTTCTCACAGAGACACTTTCGCCCATGAGACAG
>NW_024385989.1:0-7924 GCF_016835505.1 Polypterus senegalus | reverse complement strand
GTTAAAATTTTTTGGGGGATTTTTAAAATTCAAACATTTTAAAATTTTTTTTTTATTTTTTTATTTCTAAATTTAATTGGGGGAAAAAAAATTTAAATTTTCTTTATTTTTTTAAAAAGAAATTGCATCTTCATTTATTCATGGACAAATTCCTCAAAACAATGACATGAGCCCAGTCCCTAATATGTTGCCATACTGGTCTAATTTGAGTTCACATATTTTCTGAATTCTTTGTATAAACAGTGGCAGGTAGTCCAACCAATTTCAACCACAGAAGACACAAGGTTGAAAACAACCTTAGGTTTAACATCATGCCACATAAGATCCACAAATTTACACAGAACCAATAGATTGGACAATCTAACGCACATCTTTGGGGTGAAGGAATACCAATATTTCGGAAAACCCCACAGACAGGCAGAGAATATTAAAACACTACAAGTATGGTGCCTAGGCTAGAATTTGAACCCAAAAGTTGGAGCTGTACAATGCATTACTATTTATTCATAAAACCATAGAATTTTTAAATTAGCTTTTTCTATAATATGCATATATGGCTTTTGGAAAGATGGATAATACTGGAGTGGTGGACAACAATCACTGAATACACTCTCCGACAGTCACTCAAATTACAGGTGTCAGTTAACCTAAAACACATATGCTGTGCTTGGAGTATGGGAAGAAAGAGAGAACCCAAAGAATAAAACACACCGGAACAAAAAGGAGAAAATACCAGAAAAATAATGACCTTACCAACAGTCAAGCCAAGGGTCCCTGAAGAGACATTTTCTGTTGTTTCCCTAGCTGCCCTCGTCCCTCTTTAGAATAAGTGTTACTGTTTTCTAAACTGAATGGTACTATATAAAGTAAAGATTGATTGTGTAACACTTTTTAAGTGACTGTCACAAATCAAGAGATGTATTAAAAATGTCATAATTTATTAATTATATGATTTTTTTTTGTTCATTTTGTTCTTATAAAGTGCACTTACACTTTAAAACCCAAAGCACTCC
Source organism: Polypterus senegalus (assembly GCF_016835505.1). NCBI lineage: Eukaryota > Metazoa > Chordata > Cladistia > Polypteriformes > Polypteridae > Polypterus > Polypterus senegalus. Next base: position 6,911 of record NW_024385989.1, on the reverse strand, counting down.
ATCCGTAGAAAAAGTAATAGAGTTTACATATACAAAGCTATAAAGTCAAATATGAGTCAAAAAGGGAAAACAGCTTTGGGTGAACATTTTACATGATAGAACTCTTAAAACATGTACGTCCATCCCATTAATGTATTCCTTTGTCTAGTTCAAGGTTCCTGGAGCTAGTTTCTGTTCTGGCAGTATTAGGCAAAAAGCAGGTGCCAACACTGGACAGTACACAACCCTTCCATCGGGAATGCTCAAACACATTTACACTGAAACTGGACTAGTTGAAAGTTCCTAGGTGACCAAACATAAACATGCACAAGCACATCTTTAGAGTATGGGTGGAAAACCCACATGTGCACAAACTCAACACATACTATGACAGTCTTTTGGAGCTGTGGAGCTTGCAGCAGTAACCCCAGCATTTCCATTGTTATCAGCGGAGAATCACTTAGGGTGTGCTTCCACTATCTTTCTCTAGTCATTTTCCATACGATGGAAGAGATGAAATGTGAAGCCAAGTTACTGGAATCGGAGCCACCAGTTATAATGCTCAGCTGAAAAAGATTTCCATAACCTAGTTGCATATCTGGCCGCAAAGTATGTGTGGGAGGACTGGGGTGGAGGAAGGAGGAATGGCATTGCACAGAGGCACTAGCAGGAGTATGCGAGAAAAACACTGAAGAATATAGTGGATGGAGGCATTTAATATTTCACATGAACAGTAGAAAAGAGGCAAGTAAATGGTGGATAGGAATGTCTGACACTTTGCTCAGCGACAGACTGGCTCAGAAAGTAAACCACAGATGTGGAAACATGTACTGTCTGCTAGAGAGGCATACAGCAAGAAATATATGGAACTTGCTCTTCCTCTAACAATTCTGCTAGAATGGGAGCTGCATTGTAAACACAATGTCTTAGGGACAGAGAAGTGTTAGGAGGGCAAAGGCATTTAAGGGCCACTGGGGCAAATGTAGAGCCTTCTCTGATCCTAGAAGTGTGGTTTGCCATTCCACAGCCTAAGGCATATTGAGTGTGAAATTAGGAGGAGTTCTTCATTAAGGCTCGACTGTGACTGCTACTATACCAATCTGAGTGATGAAGGAGTTGAGCGAGAAGGAAAAGCTCTCAATTTACCAATCAATTACGTCCCTACCCTACCTGAGCTTTGGTTAATGTCTGAAAGGACAAAATCGTGGTACAAATGGCCAAAATGAGCTTTCACTGCAAGGTGGCTGGGCTATCCCTTAGAGATAGGGTTAAAATCACAGACATCCAGGGGAGGCTTGGAGTAGAGCCGTTGATCCTCTCCATGAAGCGGAGCCAATTGAGTTGGTCTGGGCATTTGTATGAATGCCTCCCTGTGAATATTTTATGATCATGACCAGCTGGGAGGAGACCTGGGAAGCCAGGGCTCAATGAGATGATTATATATTCCAGATAGCCTGGTAACACCTTGGGATCCCACAATATGAGTGAGCTAGTGAGTGTGGCTGGGGAAAGGGACATATGGGCCTCACTGGACTTTTGTCTCTGCGACTCAATCCCTGATAAGTAATAGAAAATGAATGAATGAACATTCGTTTTAGCTTTCTAGAATTCTGCAGACTATAAAAGAAAGAAAAGAAATAAAACTAAATAGAGTAATGGTAGAACTGTGGCTGTGCTGTAGCATCATTGTTGCCTTTTTACAGAGTGTCAAATAACAAAATAGGTCTTTACAGACTTGAGTCTAAAACAGAACTGATTTGAAAACACAAAATGGCATTTTTAAAGCCGCTTAGACAAAATGATGTCATCGGGACGAAACAGGAAGTAGCGTCAGCAGGACTTGAACCAGAAGTGATGTCATCAGTCCCAGGTTGAATTTCCGTAGTTGGTCTGCAGAAGAAAGAGAAATATCAGTGCACTCTGCCACCCGCATGCAATTGCCCTCTTTCAAGCCCTTTAGCTGCCACCCATGCACACACGTGTGACAAGAGATACTTTGTAAGTCCTGTAGTATCTTAAGCATCACTTTACCACAGATTTCACAGAAAGTGCTACCTGCTAAAATTGTGTTGTTATTTTACTGGTGCCTGAAAGATATACAAATTGAAGGAAAATATTAAAACCTAATTAATTCAGATGAAGTTGTTTTACTTAATGACATATTAATTGGAAACTTGGTGTAGAGATTCAGACACAAATCCTTTGTACAGGATTTGGCATTGGGCCAGTTGCCCCCAATTCTGTTGCTGGTAAAACTGAGTTTAAAAGTCTGTATTATGTCCATGTTATGTATTATTGTTCAACCAAAGAACATTTCTGTGACCAGTATTAAAAATATTGAATCCATGAAGATTAAAAAAGTGTTGTAAATAATCATTATCTAAAAATTCTTTCAGCTACTCCTTGCTTCAATTAGGAACTGTTTTGGATAAAGATATGATGGAAACAATTATGTTATATAAAAAAAATCACATTTGATTGTTAAAGCAATTTTCTGCCAGCACCCTAATTATAAACTCCTAATAATTTAAGCGTCACTAGGAAAAGTTTGGCGCTTATATGAATTTAGTTTGAGTCCCATACTTAGCTCCTGCACTGCTGAATGATGCTCGTTGTTACAGCTGATAAAGATTGTTTTGCAGACTTATTAAAGTAAAGATCATCATAAACACATATCCTTTACAGTAAGACGGGTTGTACTAAAGTCAGAATTGGAGGATTCATGAAGTTGTTGCTGACATTGTTCCAGAAAAAAAAATCACTAAATTATGCATTTTTTAACTTTTCACTAACATGAAAAAGACATCCCATATGAAGGATAGCTGTATATCTAGTTTGATTTTCTTTTTAACCCAAATTATAATGCAGTTCTCTCATCCATTTTCTGTACCAGATTTTCCTGACAAAGCTGATAGTAATTTAGAGTCTGAACCTGGTCACAATAGGAATAAAGAAGAACCCAACCTTGAACAGATGTCAGTTCATTAAAACACACTTTCCCAAACCAGGACCAGTTAGAGTCACCATAACAGCAAGTCTTTTGGCTTTGCATGACACACATTTGCAAATTTAGATCATTATTCAGGTGACAAATTCCTAACAATGCATGTAAAAGAAAAGGTTTGTGAAAGCTGAGCTGCAAGCAGGCATCATTTCATCTGTGGTCTACTTTTTCATGCTTTGGTGAATCTGTGATTTTAGCATTGCTTCAACTAATTCTCTTTCTCACTTTTCATTTGCTGTTTCAAGTAATCACCTAAAAGTGACCAGGCTCCATCTTCGTGTGAAGCTCAATGGACCTTTTCTAATGGTACATCCTGTATGTTTAGTTTTGGGTTCTGTCCTTTTAGGTATCTGTGTTAGCTACAGTATGAAATTTGAACAAAGAAGGTCATAGGAGTAACATGCTGTCCTGGATCACAGCATAACCCTATGTAAGTCATTTCCTTTTTGTTGCCATATAACATAATCACAATGATGCCCAATGTGAAGGTTGTTTTCTAAATGAAAAGAACTGTCCCTACATGCAATGTTTAATATTTTATTGAATATTTTCTTATTTATTATGTTCTATTTTCTTTAGTGCATGTTAATGCAATATAATATAAGCTATTGGGGTAATAGAACAGTCAATTGCCCTGTAGTTAGGACATGGTGGGTTGGATAATGGATGGAGAACAGTCAAGTGGAAATGGTAAAAGCAGCAACCATACCACTGAAGGACACGTTCACAATATTGTTTTTATTATGTAAAAAATATACATTTGGTTGGGCGGCACGGTGGTGCAGTGTGTAGTGCTGCTGCCTCTGAGTTAGGAGCGAGGTTACGCTTCCGGGTCCTCCCTGCGTGGAGTTTGCATGTTCTCCCATGTCTCCGTGTCTGCATCTCCGGGTGCTCCCATTTCCTCCCACAGTCCAAAGACATGCAGGTTAGGTGCATTGGCGATTCTAAATTGTCCTAGTGTGTGGTTTGCGGGTGTGTGTGTGTGTGTGTGTGTGCACCATGTGGTGGGCTGGCACCCTGCTAGGGGTTTGTTTCCTGCCTTGCGCCCTGTGTTGGCTGGGATTGGCTCCAGCAGACCCCCGTTACCCTGTAGTTAGGATATAGCGGGTTGGATAATGGATGGATGGATAGATATACATTTGGTTAAATGTATTTGTTGATTTTCATATATCTCAGGCAGCCACTGTCTTTGTGGAGTTTGGAACTTTTTAAGTCACATAGTGATTTGATTGGCTCTGTGGATGAGTGCAATGGTGTTTCCTAAATATATCTGCACCCAATCTACTGGGATTGGTCCCTGCCTTTCAATGAGGTATATACCTCTCTGGCCTACTGCAACTCTGATTTGGACAGAGCTGGAATAGAAAATTCATAAAATAGTTAGCTTTGGAGATTTAGCTAGCTTAGTTGTTGTTGGGAATGTTTTGAAAGCATTAACATTTAGTCATCATTGAAAGGAATGGGTGGGGTAAAAGTGGTTAGGAGCTTCACTTTAAACCACTAATTAACCAACTTGTTGCATGACCCTGAGCAATCAACTAGACCAAACAGTACCCCAAATGCAAAAAAAGATGTTTACATCAGTAATAAATACTGATGATGTAAATTGGGTAATGTCATCTGCAAAATATGCAATGATAACATCAATCTTTGTTTGATATAGCACCTTTATGTAATAAACATCATACTATACATATCATAAATATATATGTATATATAAACAGAAGCAAGTTAAGTAACTACGAAGATTGCACATTCAGTCAAAGTTGGTACTAGACCAGTAGCCCAGTGGTTTACTGTCCAAAGCCTTAGTCAGCAGGCTACAGTTCAAAATGAGTTGTAAAAACTGAACAGGATTAAAGGATATATTTATGTGTTTTTTACTGAGAATAAAACATAATTTGAATTTCACATTTGATGTGCATTTGGAAAGAATGCATTGCAGTTTTAATTTAGTCATGTTGCTTTTATAACAATGCAATAATAATTTAAAGGATTAATATAAAACTAATTTTAATAAACCAGTGTAAATCATAGATACATTATCTAATATACAGCCAGGTAAAAGTATGCAGGATTTATATACAGTATATGTGCATATCTATATGCATAGCAAGTCAGACCCATCTGCTTTAGTAAAGGTCAACAACACAATGAATGAAAGCTTGCCTTTGGGTTTATCTAGCTGCACATTTCAGTGGGTGAAGGACAGCTAGTTTAGTGATGGCATATCTCATTCTATTTGTTTTCCGGAGCCAGTCGTGTGTGCAGCTCTGACCTTTTCTTACTAATTTGATGGCTTTGGTAGCCTGATTTAATTGTGATCATTTCTGATGTGAATTTCAGAAAGTTAAGTTTATTGCAGATTAACAGAGTCAAGTTAATTGCTCACAAGTGAACAAATGTACTACAGAAGTGTCCTGAAATACTAGGTGTTTGTCTTTATATTTTGTATTGTCTTAGGCTTCTGTTACATGGGAAATTTCTTGACTTAGGTTGTGAAGATTAAAGGAGACTGTAGAGGTTATTAAGCAACTGAGAACTAGGGACCATTATGTCATTATATTGTTGTATTTGCAGATACAGTATATCACAGTATACTCCTTCATTCACTTTGCAGGTGAATTTCTTCATTCACAATGTGACACCCTCTTAGTCACACTACGAAACTTGACAGGACAATGAGAAGTCATATTAACCCATGTAGGCATCTTGGACAATTTCTGAATGTCCTGTTTTGATCAGGAAAACATAAATGGTCACTATTACTTGGAATCTCAAAATATGTGTTATTTAACAATTAGAATGTTTAACAACTTCAAACTTTGAGACTTCTGTCCATTTCATCAAATATTTATCTAAACCCTGAAATAATTTAAAAGCAGGCTTCTTAGGGATATAACTCTCCAAATATAGTGTTATGTTTTGCACAGAATTCCTTTCCTGGCCTATGTTTATATTCCTTTTCCTTGTTTTTATTGTTTATTTCTTAGTTTGGATAATTTATTATGATTATTTCTGTTGTTGTACTGTTCATTTATCATTTAGTTGTTATATGCTTAATATATTATTGTTAATGTTCTATTTAAGAATATTTCAATATTGTGTCTTTAAAAGTATTTATGTTCCTTCGTATCACTGCAAGGACTGCCCTTAGCTCCATAAAAGAAAGGCTGGGTAGTGTAGCCCCTGTGATTCATTAAATGGCTGGTGGATTGTGAGTTTTGTATTACTTTGTTTCTTTGAATTGACCGATTTCTTCACTCTTCATTGCCTTTGTCTACAGATTCTGTATCGATCTGTTTGCTTTCAGATTGCTGCTGGCAACTCCTTTGCCTCTTTTTGCTCTTTTGATCATCTTGTTATATTTTCTTATTTTGTTAATAAAACATTTATAAAGATTCTTTTGTGGCCCACCTTCTGCAAACCAGGGGTTTAGGGCAATCCTTTTTTTGCAAGGGCATTTTGAATATATTTTGGGGCTCCATATATATATATATATATATATATATATATATATATATATATATATTGAACGCTGGCCCCAGCACAGACAGACGGACGACATATTTTTCACCACACACTGTTTATTTACAATATATACAAGTTATAAATTGCACTCACAAAACCCAGTGCCTTCAGCATCAATCCCAAAAGTCCAGGGCCCACAGTCACTGTGCCATTCCTCTGGCCTCCTGTCCCTCTCAGTCGCTTCTGCCTCCCGACTTCCCCATGACTGGAGGAGGCCCTAAATAATGCCCCGGATAGCCCCAGGTGTTTCGCCTCTCCTTAGCCACGCCCAGCGTGGCGAAGTCGGTCGCTCTTCCCGCCACACAAAGTCTCCCCGCACTTCCTGGTTTGGGGGAAGTGCGGCTCCCGATAATTAGGCACCGGGCGCCGCTGGCGGTGCCACGGGTCCCCAGGGCTG
>NW_024385988.1:0-7500 GCF_016835505.1 Polypterus senegalus | reverse complement strand
GGAGATTGCTGTATGTGTTTGCCTGCCTATCTGCAGGCAGTACGTTGCAAGCGAACCATCCTCCCACCACAGGCAGGCTGAGAGAGAAAGAGAGAGAGAGAGAGAGAGAGAGAGAGAGAGAGAGAGAGAGCGAGCGAAGCAAAGCCGCGTGCCTGCAAGAGCCCTGTTCATTGTTCTCAGTCAGAAGTGCATGTGTTACCTGCACTCTCTTTGTGCTCTACAGTATTTTGTGTGCTTTTGCAGTTAACTATGGCTTCTAAGCAAGTGAAGAGTGGTGAGAAGAAAGTTTTGAAGAAAATTGAAATCGAATTAAAGAAAGAAATTACAAGAGGTGGAAAAACTGTTTACCAGTTTACTCATTTACCAATCTGAGAACCCTCGTGCTTTCAAGCAGCATAATGTAAACAAAGCCAGACTGCCAGTAATGTGGAGGGCAAACACGAAGGGTTGGGTCACAAGAACTTTGTTTTTGGAATGGCTGCATGAGGCTTTCACTCCCACCAGCTAAACAGCTAAAAGCACCAGAAACCCAAGAAATCACAAGAGAGAAAACACCTGAAGGAAAACACTTCATGCCAGAACTCGACTCATGCAAGGTTAGTTTTCTTGGTGGTTTTTGTATTACGGATTTTTCAAAAGTTAATTTTCCAGTTCATAGCGCGATTTGTTGCAATGTTACTTTTCTCTTTTTTTCAAATGTTCCTTTTTTTCCGCTGTGCTTAAAACTCCTTTTATAAAAAGTGTTTACAGCGATCGGAATGTAAGGCTAAAATAGCATGATCTTGTTACTTTTTTGGTTGCTTGTGGTTGGTTGGTTTTTAAATAAATTTCGGATTTGTTCTAATGTTTCTTTTTTTTTCGGTGTGCTTAAAACTAATTTTAAAAAAACTGCTGCACATGCTGCTGACAAAGGGTGTGTGTGTGTGTGTGTGTGCGTGCTACAGAGAGATTAGAGAACATGAGCGAGCAAGCGCAGAGAGAGAGCGAGCGCGTGCTACAAAGAGATTAGAGAGCGCAAGCGCAGAGAGAGAGCCAGTACTGCTGCTGACAGGGAAGGGAGGGGAGGGTTGTGTGTGTGTGTGCTACAGAGAGAGAGAAAGCGCGAGCAGGCTGAGCAGGGAGCCTGGGTGTTTTGTCTCAGTGTTATTTAATGTTTTTACATTAGTTTACTATTACACTGCATTCTATGGTGTAATTAACTATATCTGTGCTTAATCTTTACATATATTTACATATTTACATATAGTTTGTACAGTCTGGAACGGATTAATTGTATTTACATACAATCCTATCGGGGAAACTACTTTGGTTCACAACCAAAGTTCTGGAACGAATTATGGTCATGAACCGAGGTTCCACTGTACATATATACATACATACACCCACACACACATACATGCATACACCACCCAATAATATATTTTTTTTATGTGAAGGAGGGACAGGAGTGTACATACATACACACACACACACACAAGGGAATAATTAAAATATTTAAAAACACAAAACCAATTTCCATCAGCTGTGGCACTTCTACTGTTAATATTTAAGCAAAAAAGTGTACGTTTTGAGCATGTGACTAGATAACAGTTATGTGGATTAGGCAACACAAATAATGTGTGATTTTTTTTCAATGCATGTTTTTACATCGTTTGCCATTGCACATTGTCACTATTGGCTTGTATTAAACTTTTTCTCTCCACGCCATAGAACATGAGATTAAAAGTTTTTCTCAGCCATGACTACAAACTAGATTAGATAGATAGATAGATAGATAGATAGAGAGTGAGTTTATTTTTCCCCAGTGAAAGTTTGGCTTTTTATATGAGGTGTTTAAATAAATAAAAACATAGATAAATAAATATATATACAGTACACAAAAAATGCATTGAACACTGGCCAGAATGAATAAGGAGGAAGACATTTTAAAAAGAAAGAAAACTTCTGACTTGGCAGTCACATTAAGGAATTACACAGCCATATTGCTGTTGGTATAAAGGAGCCCCAGTGCACACACCTGACACCCACCGCTGAATAATTCGGTGTCTAAAAGTAATCAGTGTTAATAAGTCAGAGAAAGGATGTTCAGAATTGTTTATAATGGCACTAAGTTTTGTTTTAATTTTCTCTTTTGCTACTACCTCCAGGGGGTTTAGTATGTCCCACAACTGAGTGTTCACTTTTAATTAGCTTATTGATTTGGTGGACCTCTCTTGAAGTATTATTACCAGCCCAGCACACCACAGTGTAGGAAACTGCTCCGGCCATTAAAGGAACACAGTGTCCTAAGGAAAAAGAGCCTCCTCTGTCCTTTCTTACGCAGTTCTTCTGTGTCCCAGGACCATTCCAATCTGTCATTGATGCCGACAGCCCCAAATACTTGTATGAGTACACCACCTCTACATTTATTCCCTAAATAGAGACTGGACATAGAGGTTATGTGGTGAGACAAAAGTCAGTGACCAGGTCCTTGGTTTTTCTGATGTTAAGATGCAAAAAATTTTCTTTGCACCAAGAAGTAAACTTCTCCATCTGACTCCTGTACTTTATCTGACCACCCTTATCAATACATCCATTAGTGCAAAGTCATCTGAGAATCTCTGCAAGTTACATGACCTGGTGTTCTGTTTACATTCAGAAGTGAACAGAGTGAAAATAAAAGGAAACAGGACTCTTCCTTGTGGTGCGTCAGTGTTGTACACATCTGTATCAGAAACACAGTCCTTAAGTCTCACAAACTGCATTCTGCCTGACAGACAGTCCATTATACAGGGCACCATAACCTTGCATATCTCTGAGCTGACCCCTTAACAGATATGGCTAGCACTGGAGAAATCAAAAACCAATCGTCAGAGTGCTGCCAGAATTGTCCAGATGAGAAAAAGCCTTGTGGAGCAGACAGATAATTGCATCCTTTTCTCCAATCTTTGTCCAAAAGGCAAACTTCAGTGGACCCAGGTGGTCTACTATAAGAGGACTCAGATCACCCAGGGCCAATCTCAAAGGTCTTCATGATGTGAGATGCAAGTGACACTGGTCTGTAGACATTAGGTTAAGAGGTGCCTACCTTCTTTGGAACAGGAGCAATGCAGGATGTCTTCCACAGCATCAGCACTTTCTGGAACCTTAGGGACAGACTGAACAAGTTACAGAAGACAAAACATGGTTTGTCAGCACAGACCTTATCAACTCGAGGACTGACTACAAGTTGCCCCACATCTTTTCCTGTATGTAGCTTCTTCAGTTGTTTCCTTACTTGATCTACAGTTACTGTCAGCTCATACTTCAGGGGTGGACTTGTTACTGGCCATTTCACTTGACGTGGTTGGAGTTCTTGAGGGTGTAGGGATGATATGTGGCGACTGGTCATTGGAGAAAGGCATCAGTGGGAAGGAAAATCTATTAACAATCAATGCAGGATGTCAACTTTGTCCACATCCCCTTCTGGCACCTGAGCCCTGGATTGCTTGAGTCCAGTTTTTATGCTTAGTCCATTCCAGACATCTTTCATGTTATTCATATTAATTATTTTTGCTTTGTAAATTTCCTTTCCTTAATTCAACTTTTCTTTTTGGCACTCACTGTGCATTCTGCAGAGCCTCTATGTCAACTTATTTGAATATGTTTTTTTTTTTCCCTAATTCAGGGGACCCTTTCAGCTCCTTAGTAATCCATGGCTTTTTGTTTGGAAAGCAATGTACTGCCTTTAGGGTACCACAGTGTTGACACAAAAGATAATACAGTCTATGAAACAGTGACTGAATACCCCTATATAATCCCCCTGTGACTCACATATCATTTCCCAGTCTGTCATTTGGAAGAAGTCATTCAGAGCCTTACAGACTCCAGACTCCACTTCCTTAATATTCTGGTAAAAACAGGTTGCCGTCTAATAACAGGCTTGTAACTGGGAATAGGATGAATCAGGCTCTGGTCAGATCTGCCCATAGTTGCCAGTAGTTTACGGTTATAGGCATATTTAACATTTGAACAGAGAAGGTCCAGCTTTTAATTTTTTTGAGTGAAACAAGATGCAAATGTTGCATGGTTGAAGTTACCACATGTTACAACTGCAGGGTCAGAATGAGTCATCATCTGTTGCATTTGCAGAAGGAGAAATATATACAGTACATTAATAAGGATGATGTAATTTATCTTCCTGGACAAATAATGTGGATGAATTCCAACCACCAGAATTTCAATGTCTGAATTACAAACTATAATTATAATTGTATTATGCTCCCTTTTACACCATTCCTCATTATTATAGATGACTAGTCCCCTTCCTGTCTTTATTCCACACCGCACTGGGTCTTTGTCATCTTGAATAAGATAAAATCTGTTTAGCATTAAAAATGTGTCAGGCATACCAGATTTAAGCCAGCTTGCAATAAAACACAAAATGCCACTGTATTTGTATGCCCCATGACCCTACCATAAAGAGCAGGCACTTGATCTATATTATTTGACAGTGATTCAAAATTGCCTAGTACAATGGATGGTAGACCAGTTCTAAAACCTTTCCCACTTGTTTTACCTCTCACACCGGCACATCGCCCTCTCTGCCTGTGGACAAATTGCTTCTGTAGTAAAGTGATACTGAACAGCTTGGGCACTTGCGATCACAGCGCATGTAGCTGGATGTGGAAGTATTTAATATAACCTTCATTTATTTTGTCTGTGTTTCTGACATTTCCAGATGTTGCAGACATAAGGCAGCCTTCAGGTCCACTTTGTGGCTCCATTGAACATCACAACCTGTATGAAGTGCAGTCAAAATGAGCCCTCACCTGGGTTCGTCAGTAAATTTCAAATCCATTCATCCAATTTCTAGTGGCTACTATCAGTGCCAAATCAATTCTAACCTTAAATAAGACTAATAACTAGTAAGTTCAGAAACAAAAAGAGAAACATTGATAAATATGGAGCCTCTGTAAAAGGCTGCTGCTTGCACAGTTCCCAGAACTACAAAACTACAAGGGGGTATACAACATATAAAAAACATATCACATTTGAATGGAATATTCCTTTACTATTCAAAGGAAATATTAGATTTAAAAATGTTATTTTACTTTAAATTTCAGATTCTGGCAAAACCACAGAAATATCTTCAGTCTTTAAAAGTTATACACTGTAACTCAGGTGTTTAATCAGAACAAAAGCAATAATATGTGACCACGATCATCAAATTTACAATGTTTAACCTCTTATTAAGCACTATTCTTCTTTTTAAAACTAGGTTTATCAACAGCAATTAAGTATACCTCTACCATTTCTTCTTACATGAGGATACCACCTCACCCCACGTTCCCCCCTCCCTTTCTTTAATATTCAAAATGATCATGTTTCACTTGTTTGTGATTGGTTGTGATTATAAAACCAACATTTGAACTTAGCTGGTTGTTAGGGTAAAATGAAGCCACCAAACAAAGTAAACTTTTATCCTGGCATTTCAAATGCAAGAAAAACTTTTAGAGTAAATTTATACCTTGATACCAGCATTGCGCAAGGTTTCCAAAGTGGGACGCACGTCAGCTTGCAGTTGGTCTTCTACACCAGTAAGGCACAGAAGCTCCATCTCCATCTCAAGGCTCTCGATTACTGTAGCCACTTTCAAAGATCGATCATGAACACTTAACTTAGCTTGTGTGTACCTTGCCTGCAGACATCAAGAAAATGCATTATTAATGACATTTTTAAATCAAGCACATGCATTTTAAATGAAAGTAACACCTCCAACAGATGATCTAGTCATTAGAGAGTATTAAATGCTCACTGAATTCTTAAATAATACGTTGGGTTATTTTCATCTGATTTTTAGCTATCTAAAATTTACTTTCCAGATTCTGTCAATCAAGTGTGCAAAAATGTACAAAACAGTTTAAAGGTCAGATTTTTACTGATTAACTTCGACATTTTTCAAAGAAAATATGAATTCAATCAGCGTTAACTAAATATCCTACATTTATATTCTTAGAGCACATTTTGGTTAGAAATGTCTGGTCTTAGGCATAAGGTATTTTACAGCATGGATTTGGAAAAATAATTATTGAGAAGCCCATGATAAAAATTTCCAGCAGTTTCTGTAAAATTTAAATGTCCTTATATTTTACTAAAAACCATATATTTACTGTTTAAAAATAGAGTACCATCTTGCAAAAGAATAACCTTTCTTCTATTCCGAATAAAAAGAAAACCATAAAATCTGTTTAATTAATTCTCGAGGTGTGTCCCATCAGGAAAAACAATGGACATAATAACATGAGACAGTTTTTTCAAGACAAAATACAAAACAAATTCAATAACAAAAGGTACAGTATATGGTACAAATGGTACACAGTATTACACGTGTTACTGAAAGTGAACATTGATTATTTTTATCCAACTAAAAGGGAAAACAACACTCTTCCTGCCTACGATTTAAATAAACTACAGTGTATCTGGAAAGTATTCACAGCTTCACTTTTTCCACATTTTGTTATGTTACAGCCTTATTCCAAAATGGATTAAATTCATTTTTTCCTCAGAATTCTACACACAACACCCCATAATGACATGAAATAGGTTTACTTGAGGTTTTTGCAAATTTATTAAAAATAAAAAAACTGAGAAAGCACATACATGTACATAAGTATTCACAGCCTTTGCCATGAAGCTCAAAATTGAGCTCAGGTACATCCTGTTTCCCCTGATCATCCTTGAGATGTTTCTGCAGCTTAATTGGAATCCACCTGTGGTAAATTCAGTTGATTGGACATGATTTGGAAAAGCACACACCTGTCTATATAAGGTCCCACAGTTGACAGTTCATGTCAGAGTACAAACCAAGCATGAGGTCAAAGGAATTGTCTGTAGACCTCCGAGACAGGATTGTCTCGAGGCACAAATCTGGGGAAGGTTACAGAAAAATTTCTGCTGCTTTGAAGGTCCCAATGAGTACAGTGGCCTCCATCATCCGTAAGTGGAAGAAGTTCAAAACCACCAGGACTCTTCCTAGAGCTGGCTGGCCATCAAAACTGAGCGATCGGGAGAGAAAGGCCTTAGTCAGGGAGGTGACCAAGAACCCGATGGTCACTCTGTCAGAGCTCCAGAGGTCCTGTGGAGAGAGGAGAACCTTTCAGAAGGACAAAAATCTCTGCAGCAATCCACCAATCAGGCCTGTATGGTAGAGTGGCCAGACGGAAGCCACTCCTTAGTAAAAGGCACGTGGCAGCCCATCTGGAGTTTGCCAAAAGCCACCTGAAGGACTCTCAGACCATGAGAAACAAAATTCTCTGGTCTGATGAGACAAAGATTGAACTCTTTGGTGTGAATGCCAGGCGTCACATTTGGAGGAAACCAGGCACCGCTCATCACCAGGCCAATACCATCCTTATAGTGAAGAATGGTGGTGGCTGCATCATTCTGTGGGGATGTTTTTCAGCGGCAGGAACTGGGAGACTAGTCAGGAAAAAGGGAAAGATGACTGCAGCAATGTACAATGAGACATCCTGGATGAAA
>NW_024385987.1:0-34542 GCF_016835505.1 Polypterus senegalus | reverse complement strand
GTGCTGGTTTGGGTCTTGCTGAGCAGTAATTCTACCACACACACATACACTTGTTGGGATCAGGTCAGTTCCTTGTGCCTGTTCTGGAGATAGTGGACTCAAAAATGGATTAACTAATGAGATTAATCCCTAGCCAGTTCTGTTATGGCCTGTGCAGTCAGTCGAGTGTCTCATTGTTTGGTAACAATGGCACACTGGTAATTAGTGACTGGCGTTATGCATTCCTGAATGGTTTCATGGGGCAGAGCACTGAAAACAAATCAGCCACTTTAAACAGACACTTCTTTCTTTAAATGGTATCAAAAGCAGTACCACTGTGAGGCAGACTGCAGGGGTGTTACAAATGTGCCCACTGTGGGGCCTATAAAAAGCCTTGAAATTCAATATCAATACTCTTCACTATCGTCCAGTAGCTGTGTTTCTAGGTTTACCAGGACCTCCAGAATGTACATTTGTTTTCAGTAAACTATTAAATATAGAATGAAAACAAACAAACATGAATATAGAGAGCATGATAACTTGATGAGAATTTGCAGTTGAAATAGCAGTTGCCAGTTCTTGATGATTTTGATACTCTTCATCTGTTCGTCCCAGCCTATTCTAATAACCATAAAAAATCAAGCATCAGCAAAAGTACAGGTCACCCCTTCACATTCTAAAATAATACTTTGGGGTCCCTCCCAAGCTGTGGTGGCATATCACAGTGGTAATCCGCTGGTTAACTGGCACTAACATGCACATGCAAGGGCTTGCCACACAGATAAGAAGAAAATGGGAAAGTGAGCGTAAGCTGGAGAATGGCAAGAGCTGAGAAGGATGACTAACTAGAGTACTGCAGGTTTCCGGTGAAGTGAGAGTGAGAGCGAGGCCGAGTGCTAGCCAGCTGGGAGGAGATGTGCTGAATAACTAAGGAGCAGTCAAGGTGGAAGGTAGCTGTGGTGGTAGGTAGTTGTACAGTTCTTACCAAATTAACTGTTAATATTAAGGTACTGTATAGTACACATTTCAACTAACAAATATTACATTAACACTATTATTTACATATTTATGTGATACAAAAATCGTTTCTATATTTTTTGGCTCATGTGTTGTTTGGAGTTTCTGTGACCTTTGCAAGCTCCAAAACTTTCCCATTTACTTGTTCATGACCAGTTTGCAAAAAAAAAAAAAACCTGAACTGCAGATCTCAAAATTTATGAATCTCGAGGGGTATATGATATCTCGTACATGGTAGACAAAGAATGCCTAATGGCCACATGAAATACACGCTGAGCACAGGATCTGTGAGATTCATTAAGGAAAATTAAACAACAGCCTTGGAAGACAACACGAGACACTTCCACTGTACTTTGGAGTAATGCAGCACGGAAGAAACGCGATGTGCACTTTACTAACCACAGTGCCAATAGTTAGAATAAATAAGAGCTTAAAATTTAGAAGCCAGTCCTTGTTTTTCCCCTGGGCAGCACGACAGTTTGAATTGGTCAGTATTCATTTTTCTCTGACTCGGAAGTAAGGCAGGCTGATTCACTACTGCTTGCTCAAATCGGGACAGTTGCAGGTTTGCTGGTGTGTTTTAGGATTTGTATCTTTTATAGAGGCCCAATTTGTGTATTTGCACTTGCACACTATTTCATGGCTGTCTCAGTCTGTATGATGTGTGTGGGTATTCATTTTATAATGTTCTCCACTGTGCTAAGTCTGTGAGATCATCAATGTGTGCGCTGCTCTAAGATGCACAGTGCAGTGGCAGTTAGTCTTAAAGTTTTGTTGTCTCAATGTGCTGCTACTCACGCAGCTCAAATGCCCTTTGCAACAGCACTAAACCGAATAGTTTTACTGTTCAATACACAGTGACACAAATGCACAATTCTGTGCTGCTCAGACAGGCTGATTGGAGGAAGAACCTTTAGGGATGAAGCAGAATCTGCCTGGGAATACGTGATGGCCATGACAGAGAACAGGGGAGCATGGGGTGCTATCAGCTACTGTGCTCATTCTACTGTGTTTGTTGTTTGGGAGTTTGACATTGACCAGCACTACCTGTGTCAGGCCATCATCCAGTTGGTCTTCATTTTGTTCCTGCACAAGCAAAATGGCAGATGTCTTCCGGGAAAAAACAGATCGACTCAACCTGCTTTTGCTGCTGTTTTGTCGAGTTTCTCATGGCCAGCCCTTCACCATCCTAGTCAAGAACGTACGGGTCAGGATTGGCCAGTGTGTCCCCCACACTCAGCCAACCAGTGATGAACCTCAAACAGCTGCACCTCGGGGAGTCTGGATTTACATTCCACAGAAAGACATTCATTTGAGAGCAGAGCTGCATTACAGCACAGAGGTGAGTACGCAGTGGAAATGGGACATGCCATCACCTTGGGCGTGTGATCACATTCTCAGAGGACTCGTAGACCAAAATCGCTGTTGTGTGTTGAGATGCCTACAAGTGTGTGCTTTTCTTACTTGTCTGTGTTCAGCCCTGCACTGATCACTTTGTTGGATTCGTTTCAGGGAGCAGCACAGCATCTCTGCCAGGGCCCGTGACATTCAGCCTTACACAGAAGATGATGGTAGAAGCCACCCAAATAAAGTTGGTGTAGAGAGCAAGATGGAACTGGAAATTGTCAGTGGTGGGGTATTTTTTTTGGGGGCCTTTTGGGTTTTCAAGTCAAAGTTCTTTCTTCACAATCAGGGTATATTTTAATTTACCACTGCATTTAAAATTTATTTATTTATTTATTTATAAAACTCTTGTTTTTTCTTGAGCTTATGTTAGGCTCAATGTTACTAGACCACTGCTGAATGAAAAAGCTTTAAAACCTACCAAAGCTACCCACTTTGTAGAAGTTAAAAAAAAAAAAAAATCGCCTTCACATTTATGAAGCATCCTTGTGATAACTAAGAAACCAGAAGAATTCATTTATCACAGATTTTGGAACTATTTTTCTTGAAGTAAGAATACTTTTCGTGTTCTCTTGTCAGCTGACAGCCGCCATCCTGGGTGGAGTTATGACAGCCTGATAAGCCCCCCAACTGCTGTATTTGGCTTATTATTCTACTTTTCCTCTGCAGTTCTGTTTTTCAACAGTTATGTTCTGCTGTGGTTTGTACTAAGGCAGATTACGCTCACAGCATGTGCTTGTTTTCGTAAATGGCACTTCCTTTTCACCCAATACATTCTGTTGTTATTGTACATGTTCTACCGGCTGAGTCGCACTGAGTGTCTGGTAGTGCAAATGGCACACAAGAGTTTCCTTGTACTTTGTATAAATAACAATCAGTGCATAAATACAGGAGGAGAACATGCAAACAACTCATGCAGGCCTGGTGCTGTGAGGCGGGCATTACACTCTGTGCCACCTGCAGAAGTTGGCATAAGCGGGCTCCACAGGCAGCGGTTCCAAGGGCCAAGGGGTGGTGAAGGCACAGACTGCAGAGCCACCATCACACCTTGGTTGGAGGCTCGATCAGCACCGTACCTCACGTGACAGATCACTGCCAACTGAGAATGTGCTCCCGATACCGACAAGGAGCTGGGGAAAAAGTGGCATGCGGTTTGGGTGAACAGAGTTTCATAGCGCATGGTGGAAGTGGCCGCTGAAATAATGATATAAGCTTAAGTGATCGTGTTTTCAGTTATTATTCCCTAGATTTGTACAGAACACCGACAGCAGTTCATATCTGGGCATCAACATTCAGTGTCAGTGCAGCGCTTGGTGAGGACTTGTCTAAGTGAATCCTCACCCCTGACCTGAACAATGCTGCAAAAAGAAGATGAGTAATGGAGTAAAGTGTACAGTCCTGTTTTAAAATGGCTGAGTGTCACAATGTTTTGGTTTGTGCTTTGTTTCCCCCCTAAAACAAACACCCACACACTGCAATAGCAATTTTGGCTTAAAAATGGGCGTATTCAGTAGGGTTTAAGGTTTATTTCATTCAACTTTGAACTGAGAATCCATTAAGCGCCATTGTAAGCTGCACGAATGGACAGAAACACTTTGACTTCATAAAAACACATACAGTATATCAATGAGGGCTCTACTGAAGCTTACACAAAGGAATCTATATCTACACACCGTGTCACTCTATTAGTTATAAAAATAATAAAAACAATAAAAATACACATTTCAATATAAAAAAAAGTCAAAACAAGTTTTATGGGCTAAATATATATATATATATATATATATATATATATATATATATATAAAATTTTTTTTTTATTTTTTTAATAAAACACAAAACTATATACATTTTTTAAAACTGTTACAAATACAGCTCAGCGTTTTCCATGTGCCACTGATTGAGCAATCGTTAGCAGGCAGAAAGCACAAGGGGGGGCGGTCGCTCTCTGCCTTTAACGCACCGGGGCCCGATTGATCACTGTCCGCGTACATGCATCAAATTTTTTAAATCGAGGGTGTTTTTACGTTTATCTGACTATTTATTTTTAAAAATGTAAAAAAACTGGGTGAAATCACAATAAACAACCACTCACCAAGTCTAAACTGGACAAATGCCAAAGCCAGCTCAGGGTTTTTGTTTACAAGTTGGTTGGCAAGTTACATATCTCCCAGCTGCTCATTGGCTTTTTTGGGGGCACCACAGCGTGTAAAACGGTAGATTCTACCAGGGTTTGGAGTTTGCGCATCGTTCATGTCTGGACACTGTTGGCTTTTGGTGCCAGTCCCCCCCAGACCCATGTTTGGCCCAAACGGGTGCAATCGAAGTAACACTTCCGTTAACATGCTTTAGCTTTTAACCCAAAGAAAAAAATTCGCTATATACAATAGAAATAAAAAAAAGGGGAGCTAGTCTTGATTTAAAAAATTTTTTTGGATTTTTGTCCTTTGAGGATTTTGTGTGTTTGGACCAATCTTTTACTGGATTATATTCCGGGAGCCTTACAGACAGATGAGATCAATATTGTTTGGGAAATATTGATGTTTGACCAAAAAGACCCTTTCAAAGGGGGAAAAAGTCACCCTTTTAAAAATATTTACTTTTTGAAAAAAGGATTTAGTGTCAGTGCTGTGGGTTGTTGTGTGTCAAAATGGTTTATATCCGAAAAAAAGGACCTGAATTTTTTTTTGATTGTAAAAAGGGGGATAACACACCATTCTCCCCCCTTTTATGGAACACCACCTTAACTTTTTGCTGCAGGCACAGCACCCCCCTGCTGGAAAAAAGCCCAGGTCAGAGTCCCCGTGGTCCATATGGATTTTCCTTTGATCCCTGCAAAAATGGTGCTACTTCTCTTGAAAACCGGCGCAGGGGACCCCCTTCTCCGTTTGGGGAGTAATGGTTCAGTACCTCAAAGAAATCATCTTTTCTACCTTCTGTCTGGGAATGGACAATGTTGAAATAAGGCTGCTGAGACTGTGTTAAATCCTTCTTCAGAGTATGAAAAAAGTCTGGCACAACAACCACCATAGTATGGCTATGATGTCAGTGAATTGATAACTATCATTTCCCGCGCCCGCATCCGAGTGGCAGCCTTTCCAGAAACCCCAGATATGACTTTATTTTTTTTACCTTTTTATCTCTATTTTTCTCTATCTCACTGATCACTTCTCCCACTTTCTTTTATGTGGAACTCTTAAAGCACTGAGAAGAAATGCTTATGCGGTGTGGTTCCTTATTTCCCCGCGAGGTAAGAAGATGATATCGGGGCAGCCGAGCAGCAAAGATAAAAAATAAGATTAATCGAGACAACTTGAGGAAAAAGGGCGTTATAAACCGTCGGTGCCTTCTGTGATCCGGGGAAAATGTAAACTCACTACAAAATAAGATCGACGAACTGGCTGTGCTGGTGAAAAATGTCAGAACCTACAGAGAATGCAGCTTGCTGTGTTTTAGTGAAACCGGTCGCTATCATCCCAGATGCTAGCGGAGCTCCCCGTTTACACAGTTAGAGCGGACAGAGCGCAAAGTACCTGTGGAAAGAAGAAAGGAGGAGGACTCGCTCTCTATGTCAATACAAAGTGGTGCAACTCAGGACATGTAACGTTAAAATCTCCACTTGCTGCAGGACATCGAACTGTTGGCGTAAGTCTCCCCCCCTATTACTTGCCCGGGAGTTTGGACACGTGATTGCTGTTTTGTTTACATCCCCTCAAGCACGCGGAGATGGCGAGTGACATCATTCATTCCGAGTTGCTAAGTTACAAACGCAGCACCCTGAGGCACTTGTGCTATCGCTGGAGACTTTAACCATGTAACGCTGGGTAAAACATTCCTGCCTTCTTCCAGTATGTGGATTGTAAAACTCGGGAAACAGGACTATTGACCTACTGTATGCAAGCAAACGCATACAGCGCCCACTGCCCTGCGCTTGGGAAAGCAGATCATAACCTGGTTCTGCTTCAGCCTCAATACAAACCAAGAGTGAGGCGCTACCTACAACTACGCTCATTCAGGAAGTGGTCCCTGAGGCAGAGCAGGCTCTGAGAGACTGCTTTGGAACTACAGACTATATAGAGAATATACTGCTTGGGTCACATAGTGAGAACATTGAAGAGGCTGTTGAATGCACAACTGATTACATCAACTTCTGTATGGACATTGTGGTTCCAGTAAGAACAGTGCGCTGCTATGCTAACAACAAGCCATGGGTTACAAGTGACATCAAGGGCCTTTGAACCAGAAGAAAAGGGCTTTTAAAGGTGGTGATCAGCATGAGCTCAAGCGCTGCAGAAGGAACTCCGAGTCCAGCTCAGAGGCGGCGAAAGAGCAGTACAGGAGAAAGCTGGGCAGAAGTTGCAGAACAACAGTATGAAGGAAGTGTGGGATGGGATGAAGATTATCACTGGCTGCAGCTTGAGGCGGGGTGCTGCCATCGAGACAGAGCGGGGAAAAGAGCAAACCAAATGAACAACTTCTTTAATAGGTTTGATCACAGTAACCCCTCACCTCAGAGTACTGCATCCTCCAACCATCCTTCTGCTGATACCAGCATAGGTGAGACATCCCCACCCACAATTACAGCAGCCCAGGGGCCTCATGTATAACGCCAGCGTAGAACTCGCACTATAACATGGCGTGAAGCACAAAAGCAAATGTGCGCGAAAAATCAGATGCAGGAATCTGTATGTACTCCAACTTCCACGTTCTTCCGCTACATAAATCCGATCAGCGTGAAAACTAACGCTGGCAGCCGCCATTTTATAACGCCAAATCCTCCCAGAATTACGCCTATTTGAATATGCAAATCAATATAAATCGCCCTTAAGGGCAGCCTTCTGTGAAAAGACAATGGGAAAAGCAGGGAAAATATAAAATTTCAGCGAATACCAAGTGGAGGCAAAGGAAAACCATACTATTTGTTCAAATAAACCGTGGTATAATCAACAAAATGAAGTTGATCAGTGACATATAGCGTGTTGGAGAAACTTGAAAGCTCACATTCACAAAAATCGCACAGTGCACAGAAATAAAAAAAAGTCACATATCAAAAATGCCGTGAAAAGCCGAGTTGTAAGCCCACTGTCTGAGTGTCATATGAAAGTTTATTAGGGTACAGAGAAAAAAGGCACACAGTGGGGAAAAAGCACGAAATGTCAACTTCAATCTCGAATTTTCACTTTAATCACGTAGTTTATTTTATCATTTAGTAGAACATTATAAACTTCATCTTAAAATCGTTTAATTAACCAGTTTCTCAAAATTACATCGTAATTAAAGTAGCACGTTAAATGCTTTGTTTTGTATTTGATTTTCTATGTGCTCTATGTGTGTGAATCACTACTTGTTTTTTAAACCGCTCTCTTCCTCCAACTGGACACAGAGTCCATTACATTCGGATATTACAGCTCTCTGAATAACTAAAATACTGAGATTGTATACGTGATGTCATTTTCATGATGATAGGAGTTAAAAGCACGTTATTAAACATGTGTTTCATGAGCCTCGTGCTCATGACAAGCATTATCTTTTGTCGAAATTTGTCGCTGCGTTTTTAGCTGTGGTGTTATTTTCTCTTTCTGTTTTATATTCAATATATATTGGCGTAGCCGTCACTGCAGTCAGTGCTTTTCTTTCCCCAAGTAACCGATCACCACACAATCAGCTCTGTAATAGAAGTTAAGCCATCTGTAAGCTTAGCGCGATTCTTCAAAACGTTTAAAGAACATTGAAATATCTTCGTAGTACATGTTTAATTATTCTATCCTTCACGACACTCCCAGTGAGGAATATAGATTATTTAAATGAAGTTAAAGTTTTATGTGTATAATTTAACAAACATATTTTGCTGCATTTCACCTTAAAAATGATATCGTCATCCCTTTTAATACGCACTTTATAAAGTGGCTCAGGTTGTGAGATATTATAACTGTAGTGCAACTTTACAGTGGGGTGATTGTACTTATAAGTACAAACAGTTCTACAAGGAGCACTTGATTGGCTGCATTTAAGTTCTTGGGATTAAACTGTTTCTGAACCATGAGGTCCGTTTCAGGAAAGGCTTTAAAACATTTTGCAGTGGCTGAGACAGCGTGTCCTTGAAGCTGTATACTGATAATTCTCTTTCTGATCAGCTGCTGCTGTGATTCACACTCAGATACAGTGAATAAATACTCCAGTGGTGCAGTGAGGTAATATGGAAAAAAATGATCCGCTGTGGCAACTCCTAACGGAGGGCCGAAAGAAAGAAGAAGAAGAAGTGAGAGTAACAACGCTAAAGCAGTTATGGTATTTAGAAGAGTTTGACCATTCTGTGGACCATTATATTGTTATGAGTTAATTACAATCAGATGTATTACACTAATAAACAATATGGGGTTAGTTTCTGTGTATTTATAAAGCCGCGTCATGAAAATAATGAGTAATCACACAGGAACAGTAGCATTGCTTTGACACTGGGTGCCGCCAGTCTGCAAAACCGGCGGAGAACTTGTGTATACAAGACATGAGGTACAGTGGAAAAGTGCTGGCTTTACTAAGTGTAGGTTTTATACATGATTTGAATGTGAAAAGTTCTTACGAACATTTCCTTTTGCACGCACGTTCTATACATGGGGCCCCAGGTGAGCAGAGAGCTGAAAAGACTTGTGCCAGCAAAGCAGTGGGTCCCGATGGTGTATCGCCACGATTGCTGAAGACCTGTGCATTGAAACTGGGAAGTCCCCTACAGCGCATCTTCAACCTGAGCCTGGAACAGGGAGAATCCCAAGGCTTTGGAAAACATCTTGTACACTCCTGTCCCAAAGGTATCACGTCCTAGTGAGCTGAGTGACTTCCGCCTGTTGCTCTGGCGCCACATCTATGAAGACCATGGGGGCTGCTGCTTCCCCCACCTGAGGCCACAGGTCCGCCCCGCCTAACCCCCTGCGGTTCGCATACCAGGGGAAGGTGAGAGCAGAGGATGCCATCATCTTATGCTTCATCATCCTCTCCCACCTGGACAGAGGCAGTGGTGCTTAAGAATTATGTTTTGGACTCTCTAGCGCTTAACACCATCCCAACCCCTGCTCCTTAGGGATAAGCTGACTGAGATGGGAGTAGATTCACACCTTTTGGCATGGTTGTGGACTATCTTACAGACAGACCTCAATAGTGCGTCTTGGGAACTGCAGGTCTGACATGTGTGCAGCAGTACAGGGCGCCGCGGGGACTTACTTTCTCCGGTCCTGTTCAATCTATACACATCAGACTTCCAAATGACTCGAGTCCTGCCATGTGCAAAAGTTGCTGATGACACTGCTATTGTGGGCTGCACAGGGTGGGCAGGAGGAGGAGTACAGTTAATCAAAGACTTTGTTAAATGGTGACTCAAACCAATTTCACCTTAACACCAGCAAGACCAAAAGGGGCTGGTGGTGGATTTAGGAGGCCCAGGCCCCTCATGGACCCTGTGATCATCAGAGGTGACTGTGCAGAGGGTGCAGACCTTTAAATATCTGGGAGTGCAGCTGGATGACAAATTGGACTGGACTGCCAATACTGATGCTCTATGTAAGAAAGGTCAGAGCAGACTATACTTTCTGAGAAGGTTGGCATCCTTCAACATCTGCAGTAAGATGCTGCAGATGTTCTACCACGAGTTGTGGCGCAGTGTCCTCTTCTCGGTGGTGTGCTGGGGTGGCAGCATAAAGATGAAAAGCGCCTCACGCCTGGACAAACTTGTTGAAGAAGGCAGGCTCCATTGTAGGATTAAAGTTGGACAGTTTAACATCTGTGTGCAGAGGACGGGCACTAAGCAAACTCCTGTCAATCATGAAGAATCCACTGAACAGTGTCATCTCCAGACAGAGGAGTAGCTTCAGTGACAGTCTTGTCACTGTCCTGTTCCACTGACAGACTGAGGAGTGTTCTCCCCACACTATGTGACTCTTCAATTCCACCGGAGTAAATCACGAACATTAATTTTATTTTAATTCTTTTCATTTTATTACTATTAATTTAATATTGTTCTTTGTATCAGTATACACTTCTGGATTATGTGAATTTCCCTTGGGATTAATAAAGTATCTATCTATCTTTCTATCTATCTAATTGTGGATGAACCAGTGAAACCACCTAGCCAAATACAGGTGCTGAGTATCTCCTTGGGTCTCAGGTAGTCTCTTGCTTTGGTCTTCTTGAGGTCCAACATGCGTACCATCGCTCAATAGCTTGTGGCAGAGAGAGAGCAAGTGGTTCTTTCAACAAATCATCTTCTTGATGTTTCAGTTTGATCAACCATGTCAAGCCTCCAGAAGACACTCTCCATATCATTCTAGAGTTGTTAAAGGGATGGAGAACTGTTCCATTCCACTTGTTCTTGTCTGGAAAGTCAGAATAGGCGACTAGGTGGATTCAGGGCTACAGGGATGAGTTATGAGGAAAGATTAAGAAAAAAGGAGATTAAAGGAAGTGTTTAAAATTATGAAGGAATTAGTCCAGTGGATCGAGACTCGGACTTTAAAATGAGTTCATCAAGAACACAGTTGGAAAATTGTTTACGTAAATTTTGCACGACAGATAGATAGATAGATACTTATTAATCCCAAGGGAAATTCACATACTCCAGCAAGCATACTGAGACAAAAACAATATTAAATTAAGAGTGATAAAATGCTGGTAAAACAGACAATAACTTTGTATAATGTTGTCTTAACCCCGAGTGGAATTGAAGTGTCGCATAGTGTGGGGAGGAATATCTCCTCAATCTGTCAGTGGAGCAGGACGGTGACAGCAGTCTGTCGCTGAAGCTGCTCCTGTCTCGAGATGATCTGTTCAGTGGATGCAGTGTGTAACGGCCGACCCTATTCCCAGCCAGCTACACCTCCAAGACCTGTGGCCTGGATAATTGACTGAAAACCTTTTCCTGTCAAGCCGTACTCCTACACAGATTAACTTTCCCCACAATCGACGTTTGAAAAGCAAAGACAATAAGCAGAATGTAAAAGGAAACAAGAATAAATGTATTAAATGGGACAAGACACGCCACAAGACAAATGTACACTCAAATATTCCTCCACCCCAACAATCCCACGTAAACCCGACAATATATATATATATAAATCCCTCCTTGTCCACGTTACATATGACACACACCACACAAACGACAAATGGCTGGCAAACGGAATGATCATGAACTTGAGTCGTACGTGAAATAATGTCCTGAATACGGGTACTGATTAATGACGATAGTAATGTTCGTATTTCCCGGCGTTTGGAATAACCTCACCGTGATTCCTTGGCGTGCGGCGAATGATGATTCGACCCCGGAGTCTTCAGCGGTAAGCAGGTTGAAAGGCAGTCCGGATGAATGAAATACAAACTGGATGATAGCGCAATGGAATGAAACGGCAGGCAGGTTGTAATGCGTGAATGCGTTATTGGTTGTTCTCCTTCTCCCTCGTGCTGGTCTCTTTTTCGTCTCCTCCTCTTCTCCTTAAATAATCCGTGACGGCAGTAATTGATTAATTGATATACAGGTGTTTTCCAGGTGATTGTGAACTCCTCCCATCATCCGCTCCTCCTTTCAGGGACAACATTAACTGATACACACAACGCAGTCAATGGGACAATGAAACGAGAACACACGCACTGACATTTAAACACTATGTGCACCTACATTCCCCCAACCTTGGACAAGGGAGGGCCGAGAGCAAGCTTGAGGTTGGCCACATGGATGGTGTCTAACTTGGAGGCAGCGCGATCCCCTTTGGATCTGGAAATTGACTGGACCTGTTTGTTGAATGATTTTAGCTGGACCTAACCATTTAGGCGCTAGCTTGGCGGAGAATTTTCTGCTGGCATCTGAGAGATGGTGAGCTCTAATCCAGACCAAATCACCCGGCTGGAAGTGCGCTTCCTCCCTGGGCATTATACAGTTTGCGTGTCTGGATGTCGAACTCACCAACCTCCCTGGATTCTCCACTGTAAACCCTCTACCTTAACCAAATTATTGTAACTGGTGGATTCTGGACTAGGGTGCTGGGAAGGTCGGTCGAGTGGGCCCTTAAGCTGTCTGCCCAGCGCAACCAAAGCAGGCGCTCACCTGTGGCTTCATGCCCACATGGTGTTCAGAGCAAACCGGGGAGCCATTTATCCCAGTCCTGATGGCGTTCACCCACATGGAGGCGATCATGTTCTTCAGGGTCCGGTCACTCGCTCCGTCATGTTGGCCTGGGGATGGTAGCGGTGGTGAGGTTTTCTTCACTCCCAGGCTGCATAAAGTTCATCCAATATGGAGCTTGTGAACTAGGGACCCGATCCGAGATGATGTTTCTTGGCACCCCAGCGGTGAAGATTTCATTCTTCAGGATGGAGCATATTTTGTTAGCCCTTGCATCGGCTAAGCAACAGCTCCACCCACTCTGAAAAATAGTCTACTACTACCATCAGGGCGGTCTTCCTCGAGCTGTGATAGGAAATGCCCCATTAGGTCGACTCCCAAAGTCTCTCCTGGTCCATCTGCGATCGTCGATTGAAGTAATCCCGCCCGGTTTACCAGGTGGGTTTTAGTTGTTGGCAGGTGGCACACGTCTTCACGTGGTGGCACCGTCTTTCCGGACAGAAGGCACCGCAACCCCCAGAATCTTTAATAAAGTTTTGTCCTTCCAAGGTGACCACCTAAAGGACTGTCATGGTAGTGCTTCAGAAAGTCGGGGACGAGCTCTTCCGGGACCACCAGTTGATGTTGCAGACCCCAAGGGTGGATGGAATAGTCCTGTACAAGACCCCTTGGAGGTCCAAAGTGTACCCGGTCAGTTAGCTGTTGCTCCAGCCCTTCCCTGATGTTCTGGCAGAATGGACTGGTAGCTTGTGCAGGCTAGGTCTTCAAGGCTCCTTGGCAGAGGAGGATCATCTTTTCGCCTCTGCCAAACACACCATCCCGCGGCTCCGATACCCTAGATAGTGCATCCGGCGCGATGTTACCACAGCCCTTCCGTAAGTCACCCTGAGCGTAAAATTCTGGAGGCGGAGGGACCCACCTGGTCAGACGGGAGGAGTCTTCGGGTGATTGAACACCCAGGTCAGGCGTGATGATGGCGGTGTACACTTGAATTCAACCCCTCCAAATAATGTCTCCATTTCTCCACAGCCCACGACAGCCAAACACTCCTTCTCAGCTGTCGAGTAGTTCAGCTCAGCGCGCTAAAACTCGTGAGAGCGTCTGGATGACATGTTCAGCCTGGTTAATTCTTTGGTAGACGGAGCCCCAGGTTGCTGCATCTGTCTGTACCTGGAAGGTGAGCTGTGGATCGGTTGGGCCAGAGCGGTGGCTCTTGTAGGTGGCTCTTTAGTCGCTCGACCGCGTCCTGGCATTCTGTCGTCCACTCCCACGGGACATCTTTTTTCCTAAGCTGGTTCAAGGGCGCTATATTCTGCCATCCGGGAATAAACTTAGGTACCACCCCACTAACCCAAGAAAACGTTGCAACGACTTCAAATCTGTGGGCGTACTCCCCGGATAGCCAAGGTCTTTCGGGGTCTCAGCCCCCTCCGATGAAAGAATGTGCCGAGGAAGCGATGTGTTGAATGAAGTACACTTCTTCGTGTTCAGCAGTGAAGTGCGCTTGATGAAATCGCTGGAAAATGGTGTCTAAATCCGGAGATGTTGATTTATAGAAGGGAGTAAACAATGAGCGTCATCGATGTACCAAGCAGATCTTGCCTATCAACCCCCTCAGAACCTCGCTCCATGAGCCGCTGGAAAGTGGCCCCAGCATTTTAAGCCAAAGGCATGACATTGAACTGGAACAGGCCTTCAGGGTGATGACTGCCGTCTTCTTTTACTCCCTCGTCCATCGGCACCTGCCAATAGCCACTCACGGAGATCTAAGGTGCTAAATACTGCAGCTCCATGCAGTGACTCCAGGATTTCATGAACCAGGGCATGGGATAGCGTCCAGGCTATGTCTTCTCGTTAACCCCTGTAGTCCACACAGAAGCGATAGAATTATCCGACTTCTTCACGAGGACCACAGGGGCGCTTCAGGAGGAGGAAGATGGTTCTATTATTCCTCGTGAGCATCCGATCGAGGTGTTCTTTAATGACCCCTCTTCAGTGGAGAAACCCGGTAAGCTCGGTGCCTTATAGGGACTTCGGTCCAAGGTGTGGACCATTGGGTCACCCAGGGCAACTCTAACTCTCCGTCCACACCGCCCACTTCTTCCGGCCTCACCTCTCAGGTTGTCCCTCCACTGGGGCTGCCGAGGTGCTTCGCTCTCTCTGCTGCGTAAAACCCGATAAATTCAGAGCCCAGATCTTCTTTGGATTTGTAAATGAATTCGCATATCCCTTCCCCCGGTACCGTATACCCCCTGGGACTGAGATGGATGGTCATCCTCATGGTGGCTAGAGAATCCAGCCCAAGGAGTAACGGAACTGACAGGTGCTGGTCCTCCAGGACATACGTATTCATATCCCAGGTGGTGGCGAGTACACTGTACCTCAAGGGGACTCTGCCCAGGGCCTGTGTTCACTCCCATCCGCCAATACAAATCGGACGGACGGGCAGATGTTAATTTGTCTGTCGGTCGGCTAATCTTCTCCCACTGGCTTGAGCGGATTAAAGTATGGTGGCTCCGGTATCCACCACCGCATCCATCTGCCACCCCAGGCATCACTGGGCGATCAGAAGGGGCGTGCTGCGCATAATGGCGGATCGGCTTCCGACCGCAAGGTTTGGCTCGTTGTGGTTTTAGGGCTGGGTTTCGTGTACTATGCCTGAACTTTGTGCCAGTCGTTTGGAATTTCCCAGTCCCGTTCCACTGGGAGCCTACCCTCCTCAAGCCTCCACCGATCCCACCACCCCTGAGACTCCCCAGCTAACGCTGGTTACAGGCTAGGAGCCTGGCGGACCACCTCTTCTTCAGCCATGCGGCGCCACTTCAAACACAAAGCCCGGTATTCATAGGCGAAGTCCGGATGGTTTGTGAAGGTAGTTCACCATGGACGCAGCTTGTCCTCCAGTTCGGTCTCGTAGTCTTCCGGAAGAAAAGCGCGAGGAAAAGATCGACGAAAGGATCCCCAGTCGAAAATGGTCTTCTTGGCCGTCAGCCACCAGCTCCGCACCGGTCCGGAGGGATGTCCCTATCACCCCAATTAGCTCTTCCGGGTTAGAGGGTTACTGACCAGGATCGCCTCCCGTCCTCCACAAAGTTCAGGACATCATCGACATTATATGGAGCCCTAACTTGGGAAAAGACAGGCGCACTCCAGGAACAAATGGCGATTGAGGCATGCGCTCCCCTCCGAGATACGTCGGCGTTGAATGCGGGCGCGGTCTTATCTTCTGGAGACACTTTGGACTTCCCCTGAAGAGAATCTGCCAGCGCCGATCCGCCTCTGGAGGCACAACACGATTTCCCTAGGAGTTGAACTTGCTCGTTGATGTATTCTTTCATTTCCTGGGAGCTGCTGATGCGAGCCCAAGGCTGCTTGCGCTCCAGCGCTGCAACCTCACGGATCTTCTCCTCCAGCCGGGTTATTTGTTCGCCAGATCCTCCCACAGAGGCGAGACGTCCTCCAGGCCTTCCTCTTCAGGTCCACGGTGATCTTCGGTACAGCGCACTGCAAAGAATCCACCACCTCTCGACCGCTGAACACGCTCTGACCGTGCGTGCGCGCCCGGCTACTCCATCATCACACGGTGAAGCAATGGTGTAGTCCTGCTCACGCCCTAAAGACATGATATTTTTGGGGAAAATTTAAAGGCAGACAGTGATCGAATTAAATAAAGATTCCTCAGAGAGGCACCACTTATGTAACGGCCACCCTTATTCCCAGCCGGAGCTACACCTCCAAGACCTGTGGCCTGGATAATTGACTGAGAAACCTTTTCCTGTCAAGCGTACTCCTACACAGATTAACTTTCCCCACAATCGAGCGGTTTGAAAAGCAAAGACAATAAGCAGAATGTAAAAACAAGAATAAATGTATTAAATGGGACAAGACCGCACAAGACAAATGTACACTCAAATATTCCTCCACCCCAACAATCCCACAGCAAACCCGACAATATATATATATATAAATCCCTCCCTTGTCCAGTTACATATGACACACACCACACAAACGACTAAAATGGCTGGCAAAGCGAATGATCATGAACTTGAGTCCGATCGTGAAATAAATGTCCTGAATACGGCTGATTAATGCGATAGTAATGTTCAGATTTCCGCGTTTGAATAACCTCACCGTGATTCCTCGGCGATGGCGAATGATGATTCGACCGGGGTCTTCAGCGTAAGCAGGTTGAAAGGCAGTCCGGATGAATGAAATACAAACTGGATGATAGCGCAATGGAATGAAGCGGCAGGCAGGTTGAATCGTGAATGCGTTATTGGTTGTTCTCCTTCTCTCCCTCGTGTTGGTCTCTCTTTTCGCTCTCTCCTCTTCTCCTTAAATAATCCGTGACGCAGTAATTGATTAATTGATATACAGGTGTTTTCCAGGTAAGTGATTGTGAACTCCTCCCATCATCCGTCCTCCTTACGGGGACAACATTAACTGATACACAACGCAGTCAATGGACAATGAAAGCAGAGACACACACAGCACTGACATTTAAACACTATGTGGCACCGCTACAAGTGGATTCTCCATGATTGACAGGGAGCCTGCTCAGCGCCTCGCTCTGCCACAGATGTCCTCCGTGCCTACAATGAGCCTGCCTTCTTAACAAGTTTGTCCAGGCGTGAGCGCCTTCATCTTTATGCTGCCTCCCCAGCACACCACCAGCGTAGAAGAGGGCACTCGCCACAACCGTCTGGTAGAACATCTGCAGCATCTTTTGCAGATGTTGAAGGACGCTCAACCTTCTCAGAAAGTATAGTCGGCTCTGTCCTCTCTTTCACAGAGCATCAGTATTAGCAGTCAGTCCATTTATCATCCAGCTGCACTCCCAGATATTTAAAGGTCTGACCCCTCTGCACACAGTCACCTCTGATGATCACGGGGTCCATGAGGGGCCTGGGCTCTCTAAAATCCACCACCAGTTCCTGGTCTTGCTGGTGTTCAGGTGTAAAGTGGTTTGAATCTCACCATTTAACAAAGTCTTTGATTAGCTTCCTGTACTCCTCCTCCTGCCCACTCCTGATGTAGCCCACAATAGCAGTGTCATCCAGCAAACTTTTGCACGTGGCGGACTCGAATCATATTGGAAGTCTGATGTATATAGACTGAACAGGACCGGAGAAAGTACAGTCCCCTGCGGTGCTCCTGTGTTGCTGACCACAATGTCAGACCTGCAGTTCCCGAGACGCACATACTGAGGTCTGTCTGTAAGATAGTCCATGATCCATGCCACCAGGTGTGAGTCTACTCCCATCTCAGTCAGCTTGTCCCTAAGGAGCAGAGGTTGGATGGAGTTGAAGGCACTGGAAATGTCCAAAAACATAATTCTTACAGCACCACTGCCTCTGTCCAAGTGGGAGAGGGATCGGTGTAGCATATAGATGATGGCATCCTCCGCTCCCACCTTCTCCTGGTATGCGAACTGCAGAGGGTCGAGGGCGTGCAGACCTGTGGCCTCAGGTGGTGAAGCAGCAGCCGCTCCATGGTCTTCATCACATGATGTCAGAGCAACAGGCGAAGTCATTCAGCTCACTAGGGCGTGATACCTTTGGGACAGGGGTGATACAAGATGTTTTCCAAACCTATGGGACTCTCCTGTTCCAGGCTCAGAGTTGATGATGCGCTGTAGAGGACTCCCCAGTTCCAACGCACAGACCTTTAGCAGTTGTGGCGATACACCATCTGGACCCGCTGTTTTGCTGGCATGAAGTCTCCTCAGCTCTCTACTACCTGGCCTGCTGTAATTGAGGGTGGGGATGTCTCTCCTATGCTGGTATCAGCAGAAGGATGGGTGGAGGGTGCAGTACTCCGAGGTGAGAGTGGGTTAGGGGTGGTCAAACCTGTGAAAAGTTGTTCATCTGGTTTGCTCTCTCACGTCTCTCGATGGAGGCACCCGCCGAGCTGCAGCCAGTGATGATCTTCATCCCATCCCACAATTCCTTCATGCTGTTATTCTGCACTTGCTCCAGCTTTCTCCTGTACTGCTCCTTTGCTGCCCTGAGCTGGACTCGGAGTTCCTTCTGCACGCTCTTGAGCTCATGCTGATCACCGCCTTTAAAGCCCTTTTCTTCTGGTTCAAAAGGCCCTTGATGTCACTGTAACCCATGGCGTGTCGTATAGCAGCGTACTGTTCTTACTGGAACTACAATGTCCATACAGAAGTTGATGTAATCAGTTGTGCTCAATGTTCTCACTATGTGACCCACAATATATCCCAGTCCTGGTTCCAAAGCAGCCTCTCAGAGCCTGCTCTGCCTCAGGGACCACTTCCTGAATGAGCGTGTTTATTTTTATACTGAGAAGCATAGACCCATGGAATAAGTTGCCAAGTAGTGTGGTAGATGGTAGAACTTTAGAGACTTTCAAAACTCAACTTAATGTTATTTTAGAAGTGGATAGGACTGGGGATCTTTTTTGGGCTGAATGGCCTGTTCCCTTCTAAATTGTTCTAATGATGAAATAATGCCCTAGGTTTTCAAGTCCAATGGGCATTACCTGAACTAGAATCCATCTGGGATGAGCAAAGCCATCTTCTCTATATTTTCACTCCCCATCCTCACCTGATAATAGCCCAACTTCAGGTCCAAGGAGCAAAGCACTAATTCCCCATACAAAAGCTGAGGAATATCATTAACTAGGGGCATGAGATAGGCATCATGGCATGTCTTCTTGTTCAGTCCAAATACAAACGAAAGGTCTTGTCTGGCTTTTGTAGAAACACCACAGGAGCCACCCAAGCTGAAAAGGAATGCTTGACCACCCCTTCTGTCATATTCTGGTCGACCCTCTCCTTAAGTATTTTACTTTTAGGATAAGCTTTATAGCAATGGATTGAATGTGTGAATGTGGTGGCATACCACACTGGTGCTACCCAGATGGTTTGGCCATGCAGTTGGAAATCTACTATACCCAAATGCAAGAGTGTCAACAGGTGGCACTCTTCCAGGTTAGAAACTTGTACTCACTTTGCAAGCGTGGGGACAAAAGTCTAAAGTAACCTTGCCCATGGCTGTGTCATGTCCCATTCAAAATAAAATTTTACTGTTTCACTTTCCTTATCTGCTTATAGGGAACTTTAAGCTTTTCCAAGTTTCTTTGCATAGGGGTAAAGGTGCTATGAGTGTCAATGTTTCTCTTGGTTTGGACACCTTGTACTAGTGTGGTCACCACTACGAGAGACAATGAGGACTGAACTATGGTCACATCAGCTCTCTGGCCAGGATTGTGCTTTCCATGGGGTACATGGCTTCTGGGAACCGTGATTTGACAGTCTACCCTCATTGTTCACCTCCCATAACGATAGCAGCCGCATGATGGTCAAGGACAAGTTGCAATATGCCTTCATCTGAGATAAAGCACACAACTAAAAACAAAGTCCACAGACACTCTGATGGTCATTGCTTGCTACCCAGAAGCTGCTCGTCCATCAGAGCCTGATGTGACATGGAGAGAAGGCGGGGAGGAAGGTGGCATGGAATTCCTCCCAGATGCACATGTTACACCTCTCCATGAACTACCAGGAGCCAACCAGTCTTCACCATTTGCCACATTCAGCTCCAGAAGCATGCTAGTGTGATCAATAAACTCGGCTATCATCAAGCACTGAAGGTTGAGCTTGGGACAGTCCATCTGCACAGCACAGATGGAGAGAGAGGATTGTTCTCAGCTGCAAATCCCCACCCTGTTCCCCCATTTCTGGAGTTGCTGACTCAATAGATGCAACAGAGTATTATAAGTTTTACACACCTTGTTCTGAATTCCCTCCATCATTTTCTCTTCCACACACTGTATGAGGCTTGCAAAGACTTCTCAGTATACTACATCTGGTGGGCAACTCCTCAGCAGCAGAACAGATTCATTTTGATTATGTGGTGCAACAGGTCATCTCTGGTAATGATGGGATCTACTAAAGCAGAACCACGGATTCAATTGCTCTAGGTACTGATAAAGATCTTCAAAGTGTCTCTTTGATGGCTTCTCTGTGATCCATGCTCTTCGGTGATGAGATACACTGGCAGTCAGAGACCCGTGGCCCGTACACTACAGGGACTCTGAAGGTCACATAAATGTGGAGAAGCGACTGCTTTGTCTATGCAGATGGCCCACACTGAGGAGATCTGCACCTTTCACTAAGTCAGCTTCTGGAAGGAGCGAATGGACAAACAAAACTGAAAAACTGAAGGAGATAAATGAATTACCCGCCTCCTACCTGGCGTGACAAAATTCATAATCCGATCATGAAAAATTTTCACAGCAAAGTGCCAGTTTATTTTATTTCATCATTCACAGATGCTGCTTATAATTAGGAAGAAATATAATGATATAATAAACAGTAAAAATGAGGCTGTATACAGTATTTACTAAAGGCACAATTCACAATGAACACAATAACCCAGTCAAAGAACAGAGGAGTCTGGTGGCCTCTCCATTATGGTGATATACCTGAGAAGGCGAATTAAGAACATTACGTGAATCCAAGCTACACCACAACAGTGATGGATGTGGTTAGGAAATAATACCGGAGAAAAAATGTGCTTCCAACACACAGACGGTCGAGCCTGACACACACACAAACAAAACAGATCCAAAGAACAAACCTGGTGGAGAATGTGGTCCAAGTGAGCAATGATTACTGAAGATGAGGTCCAGCACAAATGAAGATTTCTGCCAGCAAAACACACACACACACAAAAAAAAAAATGAAAACCTCCGCAGCTCTTCTTCAAACAATGTGGGTCTCCCAAGCTCCAAAAAGCAGAGAATCAGTGCAGTCAGGTGCTGCAATACTTGGGACCTTCAAAACATCATTGGATGATATTTTGCAAAAGTTACTTGACTGAATGGTCAGTTGTCCTCAACATTGATCTCTTGAAAGGGTGTAGAAGATGCGAGAGATCTCCGTTTTACCGTCCAGCTGGGAAGCCAGAAACATGAAGGTATCTATGCAACCTATGAGGCCCATAAATTGTTGAAAGTCTATATTATTAACTTTTACTTTCTCTTTGTGACCTGAACATGGTACAGGCGACTTTAAGAAATAACCCAATGAGAGAGAGAAGAGATCGATCAATCAATGGATATTCTTGTTGGATTAATTGCTTTGAATTTTCACTAACTATTTTAAAACAAACTTTTGGACTGAGAGATTTCTTTCGGCACACGTTTTACCCGTGCTTGAACTCTTACACTCCAGCGGCTACAACAGGATCAACAAAACATAAAATTCGACAGCTTAGCTGAACTTGTACTCTCTTAGGCACACAACTTATGAATTATATTCAAGATGGATACAATCATAGTTAGTTAGTTATTACTTTCTGATGCCTGCACTGTGAAGGTGGCATTGAATTTGCTCACAGCTAGTCTCACTGCTTTAGTCTTAGGGTTTTGTGTGTGTGTGTGTGTGTGTGTGTCGTGAGATGCTGCTCTGCACTCTAGCTAGATTTAGGAAGAAACTTCTAACCGCTGCAGCTTACCTCTCACAATGTTATTACTGTTCAGTTACAGTGACACTGATACATAATGTTAGCTGGCTTTATCTCAACTATTTAGTGACAATCAAATCAATCAATCATCTTCTATCCTTCCAGTCCAGCACCAGATTTCCTTTGGAGTAAAGGATCATTCCAACCTTTCTTACTGACATCCTATAAGCTCTTTGTTACAGAGAGTAGAAGTGATGGCCAAGTTGACAGAAATGAGCTTGATGAAGAGAGAGAGAGTTTCTCAAGGAAGGATTAGATGTTCTGTTGTTTCTTTAGGTATATAAGCCCATCCTTTTTGCTTGACAATTGGAGTGAAGCTTATCGATCCAGACTGTCAATCGTTAATCTAGACTCTTTAATGGATGTTGGGTATACAGATGTTACCTCAAAGAGTCATCTTCAAGATGTCACTTGCCCTGTGATTGGTTATTTTATCAGATAGAGCAGCAGCTACATTCAAATAGCATCCAGTCAAGAAGAAGCTGATATTAAGAGTGTCTGACAGTGGCTTGATAAGCCAAGGACATGTTTCAGCCACAGAAAAATGGAGGAGGTCAGTCTGTCCTATAGGGGAACCAAAAATTCTTAGAATTGTGATAAAAAGAAAATACAAAAACAAACAAAAAAAAAAAACCCACAACACTACACCCTACTATTCTATTGACCGATTCCAGGAATTTCTGCCCCCCATACATTCAAACAAAAATTCCTTCATTCCAAAATTAAAAGAAAACCCATGAAATTCCACACACAACTGAAACAACTGTGACAGCAGAAGTTGTAATACATTTTATTTTACACAGCAGGAAAAGGAAAAAGGGCTGGACTTTTCATTTAATGCACAATGGTTCACTTGTAGTACCATATGAATTTTTTCCTTCTAACAACTTCTCTACATTCCAGTATTTTGAAGTATGTGGAAGCAAGTTTCTTTCGACAAAGGGTTTTCATGTCAAAGTTAATTTTATGAAATGATTTTTTTTTTTTGTCGTAAAGGATTTACAGACATTAAATGCATCCCCCCTAATGCAATGTTACTTTGGGGTTAAAATTTTTTTACCCCCACATGAAAGCGTTTAGTTGGGTTTCACAAATTTATATTGTGAAAAAAAATTATTTGATAAAAATATCTCTTTTTTTTCCCCCCCTTTTACATCAAACACCCGAATTATTCACTTTGGAAAAAAACTCTTAAAATACAAATAGTAGAGAAAAAAAAAAAAATAAAAGAGCTGGAATTATACTGAAAAAAATTTGGGAAAAAAATTAAGACTTCAAAGAAGAGCTGAAAATTGTTTTGTAAAAGCTGTAATTTTTATATTTATTATTATTATTTTTTTTTTCATAAAAAGTGGCTTTTGGGGACAAGAAACCACTGGCAATTTTATGGGCATGAACTTCCCCCATTTTAGCAAAATCTCAACACAGCACTGAAATAGAAAAAAAAATTTTTTACATTTTTTCAAATAGTTACTTAAAAAAAGGAAACAAACTAAAGAAAAATTCCACATTTGGGGCTTTAAATACAGATTCGCCCTCTCCCACCATTTGGTGTCTCCCATGATAGTTTCTACAGTGTTTTGAGGAGATCCCACTTTAGTTGCGAAATCAACTCCATGGCTTTTAATTGGGGTTTTTTTTAGAATTTTGTTCCTAAACTCCTCACTGTCCCGGTAAATGTCCAACCAAAACTACTCATCTTTTAGACTCCCGAAAAAAAAGCCAAAAACTCAAAAAAATTACACACAAAAAAAAAACAAATTGGTTCAATTCCTTAGAGTTTTGTCAATTCAGACTTCTACAATCATCCCAACTGACTTGCAACACAGAACACTAAATAATCTCGCCATGAGCATCATCTTTCAGTTCATTCTAAAGCTTGATAACCCACTTTAATAATTAACTGGTTTTGCATAATTTAGAGATGGCTTTTAAAAAAAACCCCCTTTTGACCCTAGGTTTTTTAACAGAATAGAACAGGATGTGCACACAAAAAGCTCAAAGAATGTAAAGGCACTGTAGTGTCTTAATTTGCCCAAAAAGTTCTTCTGACAAAGATTTTTTTGGACATTCAGGTTGTGTTTTTTTTTTTTTTTTTTTACAAAACATAACACCCTCAAGATTAAAAAAGTAACAACATTTTGGGAGGGATGATGGATACTTTTAAATGCATTCTGTCAAAAATTCCATAAGTTTTTGAAAAGCCATAACCCATCCATCCAATAAGTATTGACTCAGATTTTTTCTAGAAAACAGAAAGTGTTGTTCCCCCAGCAACAGACAGACAAAAAGAGTGCAATGAGCATTAAAATTTAACATAAGGTAACCCCCCTTTTTGCCTGCCCTTCACTAATGTTCAGGTTTTGGGGAAGTGTTGAAGAACCTCCCCAGTTGCATCAAGGAAATATCAATTCTAAATTTGAAATGATCAATTGCTAAAACGGTTTAAAAAAGGACTTTGAACATTATTCTTGTTAGGGCCCAAAAAAATCATTGATTTCTTTCTTTTTTTCTGCTGGGGGATATTTTGGCTTAGTCAGTATTCATTACTTTTGATCATTTCAGAAATAGCGTCCTTCCAGGATGGCGCCTCAACCCCCACAGTCCAAGAGGTTTTTAAAACAAAACGGGTGTTAAAAAAAAGAGGTGTTTTCTCCCCCCAAAAGTAACAGGGTTTGCGGATTTAATGTCACTTTACCAAATCCAGAAGCAGAAACTTGGAATTAAAAGGGGAATTTTTAAGCAAGACTCTGTTGATATCAATCCTTTCCGCCACGCTTGAGTTCCTGCAACCTTGCCCCAGATACCCACTTGTTTGGGACCAAAACCATCTGTAGTGCCCAAGATAGATAGGCCAAAGTGTGGAAGGGGATCGGTGAGACTGGCTTCACGTTTTCTTCACCATCCCCATACTCCTTGATAACCCAGAATAAGATGTCATGCCCTTTCCCCTATGTCTGAAAGCCTTTCCCAAGAATTAATTTGAATGGGGGGCCAGAACCACTTGAAAACAAAAACAGCTCTTGTTCATTCAGCCCAAATTGAGTTCACTTTGGTGGGACCGCAACAAAACAAAGGAGAGGTTACATATGAAAAAACAAGCAACCAAACATTCTCAGACCCACATCCCCAAACCCCCGGTATACAAGATTGGGCAAAAGGGAAGTCAGGGGGTGGGGGGCCAGTCTGTCACGGGCCCCGCCCCCCGGGATTTTTAAACAATTGGAATGCCAATCCATCTAAACATTTTGGAATATGGGAGAAATCCCAAAATACCCAGAAAAAAATCCACACAGAAAGGAACAATGCACAGCGATCCCCTATGAACCAAAATGGTGGATCTGGGGCGGTGGCAAAACCCCTTATGTACTGCAGTTAGATACATCACAACAGTACATTTTTTTATCCATCACAGGATCACCCCTATGACAACCATGATTTTGGGGAAAAAAAAAGATTAAAGAAGTTAGTTTTACCCAACCCCAAAACATAAAAACATACAGGTTGAGTAATCCTAATTGAAATGCCTCTGTTTTTAATATTTGCATATACATAAAATAACCTGGAGCACCCCTTCATAAATTTTGGGAAAAATTCACAAACAGCTAAATGAGGACTCAAAAAGCAATCCATATTACTGAGAATATTATAATTTTAAAAAAATGACAAAACATAAACCTGAAAAGGATGAACATGGTGCAAGACTGTTTTATTCCTCTTAAGGACCAATGCGGATTTGCCAAAATTTTTTTTTGTTTTCCTTGGTTTTATCTTGGTTTCCTGTTGTCATTCGGAGGACCCCCAGGTCGGTATAGTCCATTCTGTCTTATCCGAGTGGGATTCAACAACAAATAAATTTACCCCAGTTTTAAAACTTCTGAAACAGCAAAGGTTGTTAAAAGTATATCACGCTCAGAACTGCTTTTATCCTTCACAGGCTGCCCCCCCTTTTTCCCCCCATGGTGATCATGTGTTGTTTTCCCCATGGTGCTCAATGCTTCACAGGGCTCCTTCCCCCCACCAGGTTGTCAAAGGGGGGTAGTTTCTTTGTGGTGTTCTAAGCCACAGGGTCTCCCCACACACCCCCCCCTGCTCTGAGAGAATACATCTTTTTGAATTACAGGTTTTTCCCATTCCTTTTTTGGGGTTTTTTTTGGAATTAATCCCCCTTTTGAAACCCGGTGGGAATATTCCACTTGTGGCTTCATGTTTCCACTCAAAAAAATTTCCCTTTTTTGGGATTTAGTTAGGGATACCCCTGACTAAACACAAATGCAGAAACGAAATGACAGCTTATATTTAAAGAAGGACTCAGATTAAAAAAAAAAATTGGTTGAAAACAAAAACCCGCAGCTGGGTGAAAAAATGGAACTTAAAACCCCTGGGCTTGTGGGCTAATGGGGGCCGATTTTTTTTTTTTTTTTTTTAACTCACTTTTATGTTCAAAAGCTTTCATTTAAAAATATTTGTCCCAGCACCAAAATTGTATTTGCCGAAAGTTCAGAATTCCAAGCCTTAGATGCATAAACATCAAAAAACACACTGGCCATCAATAAAAATACGGGGGCTGAGTAAGCAAATACTGAAGAAAATTAATACTGTATGTGCTCAAGCCAGTTTCATTGGGTTTCACTCTGTGATATCATGACTAAACACTCTTACCAATCATAAACCTTGGGAAATGAATTACAAAAAAGTTAACCCCCTCCCACATGCACCAAACACTACAAGGTTGGGGAAAGTTTTAAGGCCATACCATGTTATAATCGGACAGGCCAAGGGAAGGCAGATGCACCTGATTGTTTAAAGAAAATTAAAAAAAAAAATCAAAACAAACCCCAACAATAAGGTCCAAAGTTTCAAATTCCCAAAGCATGGGGGAAGACAATGTTATGGTCCGA
Organism: Polypterus senegalus; assembly: GCF_016835505.1. Lineage (NCBI taxonomy): Eukaryota > Metazoa > Chordata > Cladistia > Polypteriformes > Polypteridae > Polypterus > Polypterus senegalus. The sequence continues at coordinate 7,645 of NW_024385987.1, read as the reverse complement.
CATCCTAAGACCCCAGGCCATCATGTTAGGTAAAAGATGAGAACCCATGGATGGAAAAAGAGCCAACAAATGTGCCCTTTTTTAGAATAAAATACTTGATCTCTTTTCCCCACCCTTTGCTTTTTTTAATGACATATCAAAGGCATGCAGGTATACAGGGGGCAACTGCTTGTTATTTAATCATTTTTTAAAAGGGGTATGGCACTTTTTGTGAGCTGAAAATACCAACTAATTTGTCCATCCCTGTCTGTTTAATATAGAAGGAATATGTACAGTAGACATCAATTTTCAAAAGTCCCCCCCATTTTACCGCAGGCTGGGGCCCCCAAATTTTCATATGTGACATTTCTAAGGTGGTCCTTTCGCTGTAGGAGGTCAGATTTTCCCCCCACCTGCGGATGCCCCTGTCTCCCCCCCTCTTTTAAGCCCGGCAAACTGAAGATGTCGATTAATTTTTAAAATTTTTTTGGGATCACTTAAGAAAATTACTGTGTAGGCTTCAGACCTTCGCACGGAAAAATCCCTCAAAAATTCGCATGCTTGCCCATGACATATAAATAAATGCAACCTAAGTTTGTAACAGTTCTTGTGCACAGGTCCGTTTAAAAAATTTTTTTAGCAAAATACTCAACACTACAAAAAGCATTTCACTATTGCCTGGAATGGAAATACTGTTTTTTTTTATAAAAACCCCACTGCTTGAGAAACAAAAAAACCCCCAGTTACAGTAAAAATTAAAACAAACTAATTCCAATAAAAACCAAAAACAGGATGACCAAATGGCTACCCATATCAAACCTAAACAGGTCATCTTCATCTGTTTATTTTATATCATTTTTATCAACAACCGTAAAGCAAAGGGGGGTTTTTGGGGACGACTGAAAACCCCAAACCCCCGGTTTCCCTTAGCGAGATGGGGAAAAGGCATTTGGGTGAGCCCCCCCAAGGGTATAATTGTAAAAGATCAGACATATACGGGCTGACCATGCGGGTTCGGGGGATTCTACGAAAAATTCCAAATTTTACCGGGAGCCAAAAAGAGAATAAAATTTGGAAAAAGGACCATTTACGGGGAAAGGTTAAAAACGGTGTCCCTGAACAGACCAAAACTCACGTGGGTTTTTGTTAAAATATACAAAAAGAATTAAAAATCAAAATGAAAAAAAAAGAAAACCCAAGTCCCCATTTCCAAACTGGAAAATTGTTTTTATTGATATAACTTAGATGAAAAAACAAGAAGAGAAAAGAACCAAATAAACATTGGGGTCCCCGGGGCCCTTTGAGGACGGGGAGGGCCAGCCTCCAGACCCCCTTGGTTATCAGGGGCCACGGGGGGGTAAGCCCCCCCCTGGGGGGGCCCGGGTCACGGGGCCCCGATGCCGGTTTATCCGTGGGGGCCCTGGGTGGGGCGGGAGCCCGGGCCGGGCCCCCTGGGGGACCAGAGGGGGGAAATTCCAGCCCAAGTGGGGGCCCTCCCGGGTTTCGGGGCCGGAAGGGGGGGGCCCAACCCGGGGCCCCCCCCGCCAGGGCCCAGTGCCTAATTTTTCCCGGGGCCGGGTGGGGGGAAGGGGGGGAAACTTATGGGGGCCCGGAGACCCCGGGGAATGGGGCCGCGGGGGCGCAAAGGGGGGGAAAATCTGGGAACACCTGGGGCCTTCCAGGTTTTTAAAGGGCCCCCTCCGGGGTTTAAAGTGGAGGGAACTGAACTGGAGAGAGGGGGGGGAGGAGCCGGGAAGGAAAAAGGGGAGTGTGGCCGGGATTTGGGGGAGATCGGGAAGGCATGGGGTACGTGAAAAATTTTGGATAGTGTATATAAATAAATGGTGGGGGGAAAAATGTTGTCCGCTGTCTGTCCCGGGGCCAGCTCAAAAAATTAAAAGAATAAGGATGAGAAACACCACAGGTTTCCCGACACAAGATTTAAAGCAATTAAAACAGTCAAAACCCCGAGACTGTTTTAAAGTGCAATGGGGGGGCAAAAATTTAAAAACCTCAGTTTTTTTTTCCAGAAACCCTATAAAATGATCAATAAAACATTTTTATTTTTGGATTAACCAAAACCAGATAAAGCATGAAAGATGAATATTGTCCAAGCTAATATGATTTTTTTTAAAAAGAGAACAGGTGAAGATTTAAATGAGAAAAAATTACTAGATGGTGGGCAAGCCCCCCGCTCCCCTTTGCAACCAGGGTTTTGATCCGGTCGCCTTTTTTTCTCCAGCTGTTTCGGTTCCTCCCATAGTCCAAAACATGGGTGAGGTGGATTGGTGATACAAATTGTCCCTGAGGCAGAGGGGGGTGTGTCTGTGTGTTTCCCTCATGGACGGCACCCTTTCCGGGTTTTTCTCTGCCCAATTTTATCTAGTGAGCAATGTTTTTCCATAAAAACATTTACTCTTCGTCCGAATTTGAAAAAGAATTAGATTTCAGTTTTTTTTAAACAGAATTATGTAAAATCATCAAGAAATCTATGCTTTTTTGGGGGGGCAGTTTGAAATTTTTAAAAAAGAACAGGAACGGGAAATCATATTATTTTTATAGTTCACAAAAAAAACCCTATAGCATAAAACAAAAAATGAAAAAATAAAAACTTTTGAAAAAACAACATGGGATAGGTTGTAGAACAGCCATTTCATTTTTCTCCCCTTATAAGTATAAGAAAGATGCAAGAAAAAAAAACGGGCTAAACCAACATTTCCCTTTTTTTACAATATTGTTCATATAATTTTTGTCAGTCATGCTGCCAGCCCGGGGAATAAATTTTATTAGGGATGCGGGAAAGGGCCCCACAACTGCTAAAAAAAAAAGGTTATGTTCAAAAAGTAACTCAAAGAAAAAAAACACCTGATAAATTTTTTTGGGGTTTTTTTAACCCAACCCAAAAAAAAACATGCATTTTGGGACAAGGTGAAAAACTGTTTTTGATTTCCCACTATTGCAAATTTTTAACTCAATGTTTTGGGGCTTCCCAAAAACTAATGTTAGAATAAAGGGCATCTCACTCAAGGTGATTTATTAAATAGAGTCCCCCTTTCACTTTATAACAGTTTTGTACTTTAGCTGCAAATTGAATCAGATTCTTCCTTTTTTAAATATCGTATTCATATCCCAATGGAGTACTTTCAGCCCACTGTTCTTTTCAGAACTGCATTTATTGAAACACTGAGGATTTTGTGTAGCAAAGTACTTTGTTTCCAGGGCTCACACAAAATCTTGTTAGGTTTAAGTCTGACTTTTCAGTAGGCCAAAAAATGTTTTTGTACCCTTTTTAACATACTAATGGGACTTTCAGCAAAAAGATCCCAAAAGTTCTCCTTAAAATTTTTTGATACTGGCAGAATTAATATTTTTTTAGATATGGAAAGTTAAAGATCCTGAGGCAGCAAATCATCCTAATACCATTACCAAAAAAATACAACTGTTAATTCATTTTTTTTCAAAAATAAAAAAACCTCAACAATGGTTTCATTTAAAACATATGAACTGAAAAACAAATCAAAAAAATTTGCAATTCGGCATCACCCTTTTATGGCTTATTTCAGGATATAACCAGCAGACAATACCTTTCTCATTCCATGGGGTTAACCCAAAATTATTATAGTAAAAAATAATATTTATTTCTAATAATTAACCACACAACACCATCAGGCTTCAAAACCATTCATATGGATTTGGGCCCACCCCATAATAAACAATAATCTCCCCAAAAGGAAAAAACGGAATGGCTGGCTTTTAAAAACTCCCAAAGGTGCGGGTAAAATCACCCTGGGAAAACCAAAAAGGGGCCTTTAAAAATCGAAGACCTGCTGGTTTCTTTTCCTCAGCAAAGGTCAGTGTTATGACTTTATAATTAGAAAGTGATATGTGATGTGATATGATTCACATCACATGTATTGATATTACATAAGAACTAGTGGTACCCAATTGAGCAATTTGACCCAATCGGGGCCCCTTCCCCTAGACTTGACTGGTGACTGAAAACTTTAAAACTGTCTGCTTTTCTAGTTTTTTTGAGTGGGGGTGATGCCCTTTAAAAAAAGAATTAAGGATTAAGGAAGGACGGGTCATTTTTTGTGCTTTTTTAAACAGAGCTGTCAGGCAGATGTTGGGAGAGAAGACCTAATTTTGGCTTTACATTAAACAAAGTGGGTAATAAGCTGAAAAACAGAAAAGAGTCATCCCTGGGAGGGAGAGGGGGGGTTTTTTATAAGTATACATTTCAAGCTGAGCTCAGGGAAAAAATGCATTTTCAGAGAAACAAAGAAAAACGCTTTAAAAAAATTAGGCCTTTTTATTTTTTTCTTTAATTAAATACAAAACACCTTTTCGAGTGGACAGGAGCATGTTTGTGTTCAGTAAAGGAGCCTATTTTGATTTAGAAAAAAAACAAAAAAAAAGGGAAAAAGAATTTGTCTGCTTGGAAAAATAGTGGATTTTTTAGGTCATGAACAATAAGCCTCGAAATTTTTCTTTAATAAACAAGGGATTTTGCAGAACCTACTAATGTTTAAGAAGATCAAGAAAAAAAAAAGTATTAGAATCAGTCAATTGTAAAAAAGAAATAAGAATGTTCAAAAAAAATGGTCTTAAATCTGTATTATGTATCTATTTTATTGACAAAGGAAATTGTGGCTGTCTGTTTAGGATTGTTTAAAAAAAAAAAAATTTAAACATGTCACACATGTGTGCATAGGGGGGAGTAATGGGCCCAAAAGAAAGGGAAAATTCCCCCCCAGGCCAGGGGGCAGGGCCACTAAACTTTCTTTATTCTCAGACCAAAAATGGAAATTTGCCCGGGGTTAGGCCCAAGAAGGGCATCACATCCGGTTCTGCCTTAAATACTGGCAAATTTTCATGTACCCGCTGTTTTGGGCCCATTCTGTAAAGATCCTGCTACTTTTGCAGCCGGTTCAAGTACGGGTTGAAATTTTTTTGTGTTTAGGCTGGTAATTTTCCCCTACAACACATATCCATACATTCAGAATGTAGAATTACATCTCAAATACATCAGTTCAATAATCAACAATCAAGGAAAGTTATGAAATGAAGTTTAGTTTCAAACTGACAAGGAGCCAAAACAATTAAAGTTCAGGTAAATGCACTTAAAAACATCTGGCTCTTTTTTTTTTTTTTTTGTGGATTTGCTTGTTGGGCTAGGTTTTGTCGTTTTGGGGATTTGAAAGATAGTGTAGGGTCTGCTGGGCAAAAAATTTTTTTGTTTAACCATGTGGTCATGATTTGATTGGGACATTGCCAGCTATAAAGAAAAACAACCAAAAATCAGACATATCAAGATCGTTTTCATTTAAAATGTTTAGATGAACGGTGATAAACGGAAAGAAAACAATGAAAACAACTTTGAAAAAATTATTCAGTGAAAAAAGAACACATGGTGTTTTTGTCGGGGGAAAAAAATAAACCTACCCTTGACTTTTCTAGCTGGTTTTTTCCTTCGGGGCAGTCCTTTAACGTCTGACACTGGCTAGGGGAAAGTTTTCCCTTCCATCGATTGTTCAGCTCTGCAATGTTTGAGGAGTGTCCTGTCCTATTGAAAATCTGTCAAAATATCTTGATGGGATTTAGATTCAGGTTTTGCCTTGACCAATATTATTATTACTACTACATCTGTATATATATCTCTATATATTTTATATATATATATATATATATATATATTTTTATTATATATATATATATATATATATATATATATATATATATATATATATATTATATAATTATTATATATATATAATTCTAAATTCTATACTCTACCTATATATATATAGAAAATATATATATATATATATACAATTTCTCTTTGAAGTGGTTTTCCACAATTTAAGTCTGCTGACAAGGAGAGATGGAGCATAGAAAGGGCTTAAACACATTAAATAAGACTTCGCAAACGATCTGAAAATTTATACATAGAAAAACTGCTTTTAAATGGAATAATGTGTACGTTGGAAAAGGGATGAATGTCATCTTATTTCATATTACACTGTTTAAAGTGAATGCTCTATGTTTGAAAATCAACATGGGGTGTGTAAACCCAGTTTTTATTTGCTTACACAAAATTGTGACTGATAGCAAATACTAAGTTTGTAAAAAATAAGAAATTCATACCTCATGAAGTCGAACCCAAACCTCTCTTCCTTGACCTTCCATCATATGAAGGCCTGACAACACCACCCAACTCTGGTTTAAACTCTTCCAAGCTTTCAACAAAGGTTTCTAGCACATTCATCTCTCCATTAGACACATCATGAGAAAAGATAAAGATTTGCATTGGGGCCTGAGATGAGCCCACTTTTCTCCTAAAATGGTAAATGAAAGATACTAGATTAGATTAATTGTATTAATCCCAAAGGAAAAATTTGGATGCATACAACAGCAAAATATAAACTTGGATGCAGATTCACAAAAGATAAATTAAAAAATGTATATTTGAGAAAACTGCATTGAACTGCCTGATAGTTGGGGACAGAAAGCCCCCAGAGGCCCCTTCTATGAATGAGCCGGGCTAAAAAGAGCTCCAAGTCTCCTGGAGGATTTTTCAAAATGGCATCCAATTTTGCCACCCATCTCTTTTCCACAACAGCATCCAGTGCCCTGTGAATGAGCAGGCTTTCCTGATAGGTTTGTTCAAGTATTGTGCTTCTTCGAGCTCAAGTTGGTTTCAGAAGACCACATGTAGAATACAAAATGGCTACTAAGGACTGGTAGAAATTTTCAGAGCTTGCTGCATACATCAATGACCAGAGTCTTTCCTTTGCAAGTATAATCTGCCCTGGCCTGGTGTCGTCAGACTATCCGGTTTGTTGTTTATAATGACCCCCCGGTACTTGTAGCCTGCACCACTTTCCCCATTCTCCCCATAAGATGACTGGTCTCAGAGGCTCCTTGGCACACCAAATGTTCAGCACCAGCTCTTTGTCTTGTTGATGTGGGTTGTGGTTACCTCCCTGCACCAAAGACAAAACTCCTCCATACCCTTCCTGTACCCAGTCATTCCATTATTAATGCAGCCCTTGATGGAGGAGTCACCTGAAAATCTCTTTTTTGGGGGCAAACACTGGGAAATTTTACTGAATGTTTTTACATATACACACACACACACCACACAATAAAATTACCACTACTGTGTTCAAAATTAAGATGTTTAACAGTTATTTCCTATTTATATGCATATGCATCATTTTCCTTCAGAGCAGGAATGTAGGGAAAATATTTCAAAGACTGATTCATTTAAAAAACCTCAGGGCCAAAGTCTGAATAAGCCCCTGCCCAAGAAGTAAAACATATGTAACAAAATGGTCATTAACAGATATAAAACTTAAGAACATCCAAATGTCAAAGAAAAGCCAACGGTGGCACCCGGACGCCTGGGTAATGTTCTGCTGGTAAACTGTGGGTCCTGGCATTCATCTGGATTTTTTGACATGCAACACTTACTAAAATGTGCAGAATTTACACCTTTACCATTGGCAAAATATTTACTAGGGTGGCCTTCAGCAGGGAAAACCCAGCCAGTTCAGGAATGGTTGAGGAACATGGTGTTGACGGGCCCCAAGTCCACGATCCAATCCTTCCTTTGGAGACAAACCTGGGAACCTTTTACGGAAAATTTTAAGGGGGCCAAACC
>NW_024385986.1:30000-52318 GCF_016835505.1 Polypterus senegalus | reverse complement strand
CAAAGAAATGAAAAAGTGTTTAAATAATGGAAATTAAAATGTGTAAATATCCTAAAAAAAAAACAACAATGTGAATGGAAAAATAACTGTGGTACTTCAAAAAAAAAGGTTGAGAACATTTGCTAAAGAGTATTTTAACACCTAAAATAAAGGTAACATTTTGTAGATGGAAGGAAGCAAGAATATCAAAAAATAGAGTGCTGGTATTTAAAGGGCCCAGAAAATAAACAAATATCCAGTCTGATCACCCCATTTTCTTTCAAAAAAAGAGCTGAGCACCATAACTATAACCAACCAATCTAGTCAACATGCCTAAGGTTAGTGTCCAGGGTCTCATGTATAACACGCGTCATAGAACTCACATTATAACATAGCGTAAGACAAAAGCTGGGAATGTGCATACTCACAGAAAAATCCAGAGGCATAAATCTGTGTATCGCCAACTTCCACGCTTCTTCCACCTACATAAATCCAGATCAGTATAAAAAGTAACACGCGTGCACGCGCCTCAGCTGTCCTAACTCCTCCCAGAATTACACCTCTTTGAATATGCAAATCAATATAAATAGCCCTTAAGCTCAGCCTTCTGTGAAAAGGTAATGGCAAAAGCAAGAGAAAAAATAGAAGAATTTCAGCAAATACCAAGTGGAGGCAAAGAAAAACATACTATTTGTTGGTTTAAACAGTGGTATAAACAACAAAAGGAGGTTGATCATGGGCATAGAGTGGAGAGAAACTCAAAGCTCACGCTCACAAAGTTGCACAGTGTCCAAAATAAAAAGAAGTTGTCAGATATCAAAGTCGGCGTGAAAAGGTGAGTCATAGCCCACCGCCTGAGTGTCATATGAAAGCTTGTTAGGGTACAGAGAAAAAAAGGCACATAGTGGGGAAAAAGCATTAAATGTCAACTTTAATCTCTAAATTTCCATCTTTAATCACGTAGTTTATTTTGTCATTAAAGTAGAAGATCATAAACTTAATCTTAAAACTGTTTAATTTACTAGTTTCTCAATCCCATCATAATCAACATAAGTAGCACGCTAAATGCTTAGTTTTGTATTTGATCTTCTATGTGCTCTATGTGTGTGAATCACTACGTGCTTCCGGGCTTTCTCTTCCTCTGACAGGACACAGAATCCATTACATTCGATATTACAGCTCTCTGAATAATTAAAATACTGAGATGTGCACATGATATCATTTTCATGATGACAGGAGTTAAAGCATCTAATTAAACACAGTGGTGCAGTGATTGTTAATATCTCAAGCAAGATGCTTGCTGCACTGTGTGCTACCTTTGATGAAATACTTTATTGCAGCAGTACTCTCTTTCAAACGCGTTAACCTCCAATTCCTGTCCCTACTTTTCTTTCTCCAAATACCCAATAGCCACACAATCAGCTCTGTAATAGACGTTAAGCCATCCGTAAGCTTAGAACGCCAATTCTTCAAAACATTATAGAAACATCGAAATATCTTAGTAATCGTGTTTAATTATTCTATCCATCTATCCTTCATGCTAGCACCAGCAAGAATACAGCACAAGGCAGGAACAATCTGTGAACGGAGCGCCAGTGGCTCGCTAGCACTGTGACACCATGTAGTTAAAGTTTTATCTGTATAATATAATAAACATATTTTGCTGCATTTCATCTTAAAAATGATATTGTCATCATAGTAAAGCGCACTTTATAAAGTGGCTCAGGTTGTGCAGTATTATAACTGTAGTGCAAGTTTACAGTGAGGTGATTATACTAATAAGTACAAACAGTTCTACAAGGAGCACTTGATGGACTGATTGAGTGCATTTAGAGTTCTTGGGATGAAACAGTTTCTGAACTGCGAGGTCAGTACAGGAAAGGCTCTGAGACATTTGTCATATGAGAGCAGTTCAATAGACAGCATGGCTGAGGCAGCGTGTGCTTGATGCTGTATACCTTTCCGATTCACACTCAGATACAGTGATATAAATACTCCGAGTGGTGCAGTAAGAGCAATATGGAAAAGGTGATCCGATCTGGGATCCAAGGTGCAGTGAGAGTAACAACCCTAAAGCAGTTACGGTATTTGGAATAGTTTGACCATTCTGTGACCATTATATTGTTACAGGTTAATTACAATCAGATGCATTAAACTAATAAAACAATATGCGGTTAATTTCAGTGTATTTATAAAGCCGCCAGGGATGTGGATCTAAAAAGAAAGAATAACCATACAGGAACAGTAGCACTGCTTTGATGCAGGGTGCAGTCTACCAAACCGAGGAGAGAACTTCATGAACAGGGTATGAGCTACCGTGGAAATGGCGCGGTATTACACAAGTTTAGTGGCCCTAGTGTGTGCTTGGTGTGTGGGTGTGTTTGTGTGTGTCCTGCGGTGGGTTGGCACCCTGCCCAGGATTGGTTCCTGCCTTGTGCCCTGTGTTGGCTGGGATTGGCTCCAGCAGACCCCTGACCCTGTATTCGATTCAGCGGTTAGAAAATGGAGAAATGGATTTGAACATGGAAACATTCTTACACAACATTTCTGTGCAGAGCACCATTTATACATGAGGCCCCAGGTCACTTATAAGCTGAAAAATCTGTTCCAAGCCTTAAACAGTAACTCAGTGAATGGTGCCTTTTTTTCTTTTTACACAAAACAGGCAGATTGTACTTGGAATATCCAACATCCATCCATTATCCAATCCGCTATATCCCAACTACAGGGTCATGGGGGTCTGCTGGAGCCAATCCCAACCAACACAGGGCGCAAGGCAGGAAACAAACCCCGGGCAGGGCGCCAGCCCACCACAGAAAAGCTAACATGCACATTTTATTTATAAGGCACACTGTTTCATTAACCAGCGCTCACAATGTACAATAGATACTGTATGTGCAAGTAGAGCAGTGCAAAACTGAACATGACCAACCCTGATAAAGAGCATGGAACTTTAAATCTGCAGGAGATTACCTATATACAAAGTACTAAGAATTTAATGCATTTTGTGACACCATGCTGATAGATAGATAGATAGATAGATAGATAGATAGATAGATAGATAGATAGATAGATAGACAGATAGACAGATAGACAGATAGATAGATAGATAGATAGATAGATAGATAGATAGATAGATAGATAGATAGATAGATAGATAGATAGATAGATAGATTCTAATCTTAAAAAAAAACACAAAATAAAAGAAACAAAAAATGAGAAATACAGAGTTTCTATAAAAGGCTGGGAAGGAACATGAAGATATCAGTTTTCTAAATGAGACACATAAAAGTTAAAGGAGTAATAAACTAGCAGTAACATAAACATAAAGTTACTGTCACAGTAAACACATTTTATTAATGTTTTCATTCCTGTCTAAGGTAATATCAAAGCAGACTAGACTACCCAGGAGTAATATTTTTTGTATATTAATTTATACATGCTGTCTGTGCCACATAGTCTACAACAACTGAAGACAAAATTCACACATCCAAATCCATAAGAAAACTGGCAAGACTCATTGACATATATTGACAATAGAAATAAAGAAAAAAAAACAAACAACAATAATAGCTTACCCCATGTAAGTTGCATCAACAGATGAGTCATTATGTGAGTTATTAAGATAATGTTCAATTAGCTGTTCCCGTGTGGGCTAAAAGAAAATAAAAAAAAATCTCTTTAGCAAATATCATGATTTGAAACAGTTAAATATTTCCTATATCTACCATGAATAATATGATTGTATAAACACTTAACTGATTGAAAACATAATGCTGTGAGAAAGAATGTGAAATAGCTTTATCTGGTACTGAGATTCATTTGGAATATTACATTACCAGTACAATTTTAAGTCTCCTAGCTGGATTTTTTATCCATCTTACTCCCTCAAACTCTCTTCTGAATTTCATCTCTTACTCCATCCCTGTTATATACAGTGCACCTGGAAAGTATTCACAGTGCATCACTTTTTCCACATTTTGTTATTTTACAGCTTATTCCAAAATGGATTAAATTCTTTTTTTTCCTCAGAATTCTACGCACAACACCCCATAATGACAACGTGAAAAAAGTTAACTTGAGATTTTTGCAAATTTATTAAAAAATAAAAAAATTGAGAAAGCAAACTCAAAATTCAGCTCAGGTGCATCCTGTTTCCCCTGATCATCCTTGAGATGTTTCTGCAGCTTAATTGGAGTCCACCTGTGGTAAATTAAGTTGATTGGACATGATTTGGAAAGGCACACACCTGTCTATATAAGGTCCCACAGTTGAAAGTTCATGTCAGAGCACAAACCAAGCATGAAGTCAAAGGAATTGTCTGTAGACCTCCAAGACAGGATTGTCTCGAGGCACAAATCTGGGGAAGGTTACAGAATCTATCTATCTATCTATCGAAACATTTCTGCGGCTTTGAAGGTCCCAATGAGCACAGTGGCCTCCATCATCCGTAAGTGGAAGAAGTTCAAAACCACCAGGACTCTTCCTAGAGCTGGCCAGCCATCTAAACTGAGCGATCGGGGGAGAAGGGCCTTAGTCAGGGAGATGACCAAGAACCCAATGGTCACTCTGTCAGAGCTCCAGAGGTCCTCTGTAGAGAGGAGAACCTTCCAGAAGGACAACCATCTCTGCAGCAATCCACCAATCAGGGCTGTATGGTAAAGAGGCCAGGCGGAAGCCACTCTCAGACCATGAGAAAAAAAATTCTCTGGTCTGATGAGACAAAGATTGAACTCTTTGGTGTGAATGCCAGGCGTCATGTTTGGAGGAAACCAGGCACCGCTCATCACCAGGCCAATACCATCCCTACAGTGCGTCATGTTTGGAGGAAACCAGGCACGCTCATCACCAGGCCAATACCATCCCTACAGTGAAGCATGGTGGTGGCAGCTGGTGATGTTTTTCAGTGGCAGGAACTGGGGGAATAGTCAGGATAAAGGAAAAGATGACTACAGCAATGTACAGAGACATCCTGGATGAAAACCTGCTCCAGAGTGTTCTTGACCTCAGACTGGGGCGATGGTTCATCTTTCAGCAGGACAACGATCCTAAGCACACAGCCAAGATATCAAAGAAGTGGCTTCAGGACAACTCTGTGAATTTCCTTGAGTGACCCAGCCAGAGCCCAGACTTGAATCCGATTGAACATCTCTGGAGAGATCTTAAAATGGCTGTTCACGGCGCTTCCCATCCAACCTGATGGAGCTTGAGAGGTGCTGCAAAGAGGAATGGGCAAAACTGGTCAAGGATAGGCGTGCCAAGCTTGTGGCATCATATTCAAAAAGACTTGAGGCTGTAATTGCTGCCAAAGGTGCATCGACGAAGAATTGAGCAAAAGCTGTGAATAGTTATGTACATGTGCTTTCTCAATTTATAAATTTTGTTTATTTTTTGCATTGTTTTTGCAAGTTGTTCTGTGGAAACATGCAAGTAAGAATTTCATTGTACTATTATACTAAGACATTAAACTTAACTTGGATATTTTATGTCACTGCCCACTTTTAACTTTTATTGATGGCTCTGCACACACAATATAGTCAGGTCCATAAGTATTAGAGTGACACAATTTTTATCATTTTGGCGTGTACAACACCACAGTGGATCTGAAATAAAGCAATCAAGCATGCTCCTAACCTCTCTCTCTTAGTTTGTCCAAATAGTTTTGAGACCCTGAATATAGGGGGCTGTGGTATAAGCGGGTCCACAGCTGAAACTGAAAAGGTCAGTTTTACATAGATAATCGCCGGAATGGTTCCTAGGCGCATCCGTGATTGAAGCCGCGAGCTGCTAATCGCCACACATGATCCACATCCCTGTAATATATAGTAGAAACGCGAGGCGGGGAAGGGAGTAAGAAAAAAGGAAAGAATGGGAACATAGGTTAAAGGTGAAGAAGGTGGCAGGAAGGAGAAAGCCGGTGCGTGAGTGGGAGCGTAAGCGAGAGCAGGCTCGTTGAAGGTTTAATGCAGCTGGTAGGAGAGCCTGGAGGAGTGTTTGGCAAACTCTCTGGGGGGAAGATTGAAGCGGTCGCTCCAGCTGAGCAGTTTTGAAGAGCTGGAGTGACTGGCAGAGGAGATAACTTGCTGTTGAAAGGAGCGGCAGTCGAGGAGACTTTGGGCGTGTTGAGCCCCAGCGTGAGCGTCCTGGCCGCTGGGGAGGGAACCCAAGTCTTGGTCCGGTCGGAGCCTTCTGTAGCCAGGAATAGGAAGGCTACCGGACCAGAATAGAAGGGAGCTGCATTTGCTGGTAGGCGATACCACCTGTTGCAGTGCCCGGCCCGTCCTGGGAGAAGCGGGGATTCACCAGTAGAAAGAATAAAGCACCAGAGTTTTAAGACAAGACTGCTTCCAGCCATTGTTTTAATCTTGTTTTGAAAAGGATTTATTTTTGAATTTTAATCTCCACAGTTCACCTGTTTTAATAGATTATTTATTTAATAATACCACTCTTTTTGGTTTTGTTTTTAAATAAAAGCACTATGCTCTTTGGCACCATCCCCTTGGTTTATTGTTGATGTCTTCACTGTCTAGCTCATGGTGACACTACCGACAGTGTCGGGTTCGAGAGCTCCCCAGAAGCCAGATGGGAACATGGAGCAGAACCTGCATCATCACAGGGCCATGTGTACAAAGTCTTTTCTAAACAGCTCATGCAATATTTTCGTAAAACCCTTAAATTAACGCTGAAAGTCTACACTTCAATCACATGATGACTACTTTATTTCAAATCCACTGCAGTGGTGTATAAAGCCAAAATTATGTAAGTTGTGTTACTGTCCAAATACTTATGGACTTGACAGTATGAACTCTGACTCAACAAACTACACAAATTCAATATATGCTTTTATGCATACAATCGCTATGTAACAATTTCTGTACTTTTATTTTTAAATATTCTCATCTTTCTTTAACTTTTCTACATTTTTATAGTATTTCTGATGAATTTTATAAAATGCTTTTTTAATACTTTATCAAAACCTTTAAGGGTTACAAACAGCTAATTTGATAAAATACACAGAATTATGATATTCACTATAAATTATAATAATCTAAAGTCATAGTCTTTTGTACATTATTTGAATGCACAAAAATAAAAGGAAAAGTGCACCAACACTACTTTATTCCATTAATATTTAGGCTCTTTGAATCTAATGGGAACAAGGGGAATGGTTGAGTTAATGCCCATATCAAAATCCTCTAATCTCAACATTTCACTTTATTTGAAACTCTTTGCATGTCAGTGTACATTTGTGTTTACCCATTTTACAAAAGCTGTGTCCCACTGTCTTTCAAACAGTTACACTTAACATGTATTTAAATATAAAACAGCTTGATTTTTCAGACTATTCCAATGGATAAAATACTTTCAAACTTGATGGGGGACACTTTTGTAGTCATTTTACTTTCAGATTTAATTAATGTTAATAACCATGGCATTGCCAAATTTGGTATACAGTAATCCCTCGCTATATCGCGCTTCGACTTTCGTGGCTTCACTCGATCACAGATTTTAAATTTAAGCACATCTAAATATATATCACAGATTTTTCGCTGGTTCGCGGCTTTCTGTGGACAATGGGTCTTTTAATTTATGGTACATGCTTCCTCAGTTTGTTTGCCCAGTTGATTTCATACAAGGGGCTATTGGCGGATGGCTTAAAAGCTACCCAATCAGAGCATGTATTACATATTAACTAAAACTCCTCAATGATATAAGATATGCTTCCTGCGTGGTGCTTGATTGTTTGCTTCTCTCTCACTCTCTCTGACATTCTCTGCTCCTGACAGAGGGGGTGTGAGCAGAGGGGCTGTTTGCACAGAGGCTGTTTGCCTAGAAGATACGGACGCTCCTCTACAAAATGCCGCTTTATCGCGGTGCTTCTGCATACTTAAAAGCACGTATTGATTTTTGATTGTTTGCTTTTCTTAGCGAGCTCTCTCTGACATTCTCTGCTCCTGAAGGCGCTCCTTTGAAGAGAAGATATGTTTGCATTCTTTTAATTGTGAGAAAGAACTGCCATCTCAGTCTTGTCATGGAGCACAGTTTAAACTTTTGACTAAAGGGTGTTATTTGTCTAGAGGGCTCTAATAATGTTAACAGTGTGGGAGAGTTTATAAGGGCTTAAAATATATAAAAATAACCATACAAACATATGGTTTCTACTTCGCGGATTTTCACCTATCGCTGGGTGGGCAGGGTCTGGAATGCAACCCCCGCGATTGAGGAGGATTACCTGTATACTTTGTTGGGTTTGATTATGACAAATGCGTTGTTAAATTTCCTAGGAAAAAAAGACTGAAATTTTTAGGTAAGATGTTTATACTCACTAGTTACAGTGCCTTAGAGTGGCAACATTTTGCATGTCGATTACAACAACCAAGTAAATTTTCACTCTACTCTGTACACATGATATCAAGGACCTTATAAACCTATAATGGAGATGGAGGTGACAGAGGAGGACTACCACAATAATTTATTCACAGGTTGTTCAAATTGTGCTGTATATAGCTTAAAGTTAATTCAAAATGTTGATGCAAGAATCATTATTACAGTTAGAAAGAACAACTACTGTACATAACTTCTGTTCTTAAATATTTACATTAGCTTTCAGTTAAGCAAAGCTGATTTCAAAATCAGTATAAATCTTTAAAATGGCCTATACAGGCCCTATTTTCCTATGTGTATTTATCACTATATACAAATTGAAGCACACATTAAGATTTCAAGATTTTGGAATACTAAAGATTCCAAGAATTTATAAAACAGTGGGAGGTTGAACTTTAAACTGCAGGGCTCCAAAGCTGTTGAACAATCCTACTTCTTGTATAGAGATGCCCCTTCCATCTCTGTGTAGGTTAAACAAGGTTGAAAAGTTGATTATAAAATATGGGAGCAAAACATAAGAGTTTCCATATCTGAAAATGTGTCCTGCATTGGTTATGTAACTTTTAGCATGGAGTGGACGACTGGGTTCCTGGTAAATTGACACAAATTCATTGTTGACCAGTTTTGGCTTTTTAAATTCATTGAAAACCCACTAGCTGTAACTACAACCCAAAACTCTGGCTTAGACAATTCACTGCAAATCATTTGTGAACCAATAACAGCAACCTGCAATCCACAGGCAGCACAACCAGTGGGTGAGAAACACTACTTTACACAGACCCGCGGTGTACTGGTAGTTAAAGTATATGTATCAGTGATACCCACTAGACTCACAAAGCCTAAGCTGCAATATGTTGTACACACTCCCCATTTTCCTAACTAGTATTTCTATTTGCCAATTCACTTTCATATACACACACACATACTACATATTCCAGAGATGGGGGACTCGAGTCACATGACTTGACTCGAGTCAGACTCGAGTCACAATTTTCAGGACTTGAGACTTGCTTGATTGAAGTAAGAAAATGACTTGACTTGACTTTGACTTGAGAGGAAAATGACTTCACTTGTCTTTGACTTGAGAGTAAGTGACTTGAGACTTGACTTAAAGTGGAAGACTCGACAATGACTTGAACTTTTAAATATAATTCGTTTAATAAAATAAAATAATTTAATAAAATAATTATGACTCAGCAGCACCATAATTGGCGCCTGGCCGCTAATGCTGCACAACTCTTAACGTTACCAAGAAGAAGAAGAAGAAGAACGCTGCACAACTCAAACCGCGCCAAACATGGCAGACAATAGTCGAGCTCCTCATATAGTCACGTTTGGCTATAAGGACTTTGAACTAGACCGTACTAACAAAAAAAGATTTGCCAGATGCAGAGAATGCAGCGAGAGTATCAGACACGACAACCACAACATCAAATTTCATCCGGCACTTCAAAAACCACAAGGAAAGGTAAGAAAGTCGAATTCTGTATAGTCAATTTAATAAAACGATTACTAATTAATTAAATTAATCTTTTCTGTTTGTCATAATTTGGCCTTGGTTGCATGTTTTTTAATCAGAAATGTGATGATCATCTCATAAATAAAAGCGCTATAAGGTTACCAGTGGCGTAGCCACATTTTAATGTTGAGTGCAACTTGAAATGAAAGGGCTTCTCGATATTACATGTAAACTATAATGTCTATATTAAATGTGCGCATTTTCAAGCGTTTGTATGGACTGACTGCGTGCGGTTAGTTGAATTGCAGCTCGTGTTACATTATACTGCATGAAAATCTAAGATGAAAGCGTCGGTGCAATCACTTCTCCTTCAATAACTCGTTCAAAACTTTTTGGTCATACAGACAAGAATAATTTCATCGTTCGAATCGGTTACGTTAAGTGTCTATAATTTTTTTGTGTACACTCACAATAACAACAAAATGTTGTGTGCTGTATAACAATGAAACCAGTTCAAATAGAAAACAAATATATCAGATTATATATTATGTATGAAACGTGTATATTGCGTCCACCGTAGAGATGCGATTAAGCATAACTTCATCACTGGGCTATATTAACATACATTATATTTATATTCTGCTGAAATGAAAAAGATCCGTTCATTTTAATTAACGAGATTCATCACTAACGTTAGATTAAAAAGAGTGGATAAATCCCTACTGTGCCTTATAATGGACAGCATAAGTATTAAAGCATCATATATAAAACATTTCCTCGATCATTAAGAAATTGTTTTTTTGAGGAAAACATTTCAGGATTTCTCTCTATATAATGGATATGTATGGCACCCGAAGTTTGAATTTCCAAAATGCAGTTTAAATGCAGCTTCAGAAGACTCTAAACGATTCCAGCCAAGGAGAAGGAGTCTTATCTAGCGAAACAATCGGTTATTTTCTAAACAAATGGACAATTTATATACTTTTTAACCTCAAATGCTGGTCTTGTGTTGTCTCTGCAGTCTGTGTGATTCGGTAAATACAGTCTTAGATTGTAGCAAAAGTGCAGACACAGTGTTTACACAGTTAACATGTATAGAAGCTCAAATGCCCTTTACAAAAAAAGGTAAAAACAGCATTGCAGGATGTTTTTGACATTAAAGATATAAAAGAGATTGTTGTTTTTTTGACATCTATTAACTGTATTTACCGAATCACACAGACTGCACAGAGAGGAGACAAGACCAGCATTTGAGGCTAAAAAGTATATAAATTGTCAATTTGTTTGGAAAATAACCAATCATTTCGGGCTTTCTGAAGCTGCATTTAAACTGCATTTTGGAAGTTCATACTTCGGGGCACCATACATATCCATTATATATAGACAGAAATCCTGAAATGTTTTCCTCAAAACAAAAAAAAAAAAACAATTTCTTTATGACTGAGGAAAGAAAGACATGAACATATTGGATGACAAGGGGTGAGTACATTATCTGTACATTGTTGTTGTCAAAGTAAACTAATCCTTTCAGATTGAATTGCATTATACATTTTAGACTGGATTTCTTAGTTTTAAACATTTTGTGTAAGCAACACAATTTTATTTTCAGATATTAATGTAGCACAGATATGCATATAATTTAAATATAGCAATGCAAATAAGATATATAATATAATAATATATGTATATAAGTTCATCTTTTCTGTAAAAATTTTTCTGTGCAAAAATAAACGTATCGAACATTTAACCTCTGTTTGTTTTAGTACTGCAACTTGACTGGGCTTGAAACTTATCAGGACTCGACTTGACTTGCTTAGGGTGAACCCTTGACTTGACTTGACTTGCTTGATTTGTCTTAACTGTGACTTGAGACTTGATGGTTAACACTTGAAACTTGCTTGGACTTGATCATATGCAACTTGTCCCCATCTCTGACATATTCTAACTATATTGTAGGTAATGGGAGCAGAGAAACAGAGGTAAGAATTTTGTTATTTGCTACATTTGTCTATAGTGTTAATTGGCCATGCAAGTAAGAATATCGCTGTACCCTACTACTACTAACTGCTTTCTATTTACTTGTTCACAGAAATGAAAAGCACACATGTGAACAATGTTACCAACTGCAATGAAATAATAAGTTTGTGATTAAAAAAATGTGAGTGAAAGAAATAAGCTTTCAAACAGAAGGACAAAAACAACAAAAACAATAGCTTAAAACTAAATACAGTAGGATACCTTATTGTAAGTTAATGTAGAGAGTTGGTTTTTTTTTTGCTCAATATTTTATTAGATCAAAAAGCAGAATAATAATATGTAACATAAAAAGAGACAATCAAAAAAGTAAAACAGCCAAGTCTAAACGACTATAACCTATGCTATCTCAAATAAGTTAGGGTTTTATTTTATTATGGAATAACTAAGCCACCAAGGTTAAAGGGACCACTTTCAGAGAGCACCACTACAAAAGAAAAACAGCATTATTAAGAGAAAACAATATGAGGGAATACAGGAAACCATGATTTAAATAACTAAATAACTCTCAAAAGGAATTGCTGAAGGCACCATTAATCCATGATGCATATAATTATAGAAGAATGCAGCAATGATGTAAGAGACAGCAAGTAGCAACTGAATTGTCACAAAGAGGTGTACAATTTCTATGGGTACAACTATTTTAAAGGAATTTCCACTCTGACCTTTGAGAATAAAAAGATAACCATCAAGAGAGAAATGGAACTCAAGCTATAGAAAATGTGGTGAACGAGTTAAAAACATGCTAGCATTCATTTAAGCCCCTGTAAAAAAACAAAAACAAGAAAACTTACTGTGTTTTCCATTTCACTGGTGTCAACAGGATCACCAAGGACATTAACTGCCACCAGGGCAACCTGGACACACAGAAAAACAGATACTTAAACATTTTCTTTTAAAGCTCTGAAAACAAACATTAAATAAGAAAACTTGCTGGAGATCCCCCTGCAAAATATGAATAAAAGATCTTTAGCAACTTATCACACATTTTTATTATTTAAGGGTAAAGGACAATGACTATTCAACTGAGACTTACACACACTTTTTTCCACTTTCACTAGCTACCATTTTAGATTTGTCATATACTGTATACCTTCTCAGTACACATACACTATGTACATAGCCAGCTATGAAGAAATCCCACAAAAATGTGTATTAGGAAATTATAAAATAAAATAAAATGCAGGTCCATTATCTACGGGTCTTTATCATTGGCTATACCACTTATGGATGGTTGAGATTTCCATTGTAATACAGCCTTATATGGCACTTTAATATAACAGTAATAGTAAGAATGTTACTGGTTTTTTTTTTATTTGAAACTTCACACTTTCGCTGTAAGAAAACAAATTGGCAGCATTTTTCATACATTGTCGTCTAAATCTTTACAATCAGTAATTAATACATTATGCACTAAGGGGTTTTTGGCATTACTTACCAAAAAATAAATGGCTATTACTCGTTTATTGCAATAAAGGAGCTGCATATGACTATATATCAGCAATCAGCAATTACAACGCTTCAAATTTTTCAAATCAAATTTTTTTTGATTATAAAACTTTGTTTATACCAATATTAACTAAATAAAACACAAAAAATGGTGTTTTAGACATTTTTCTCCAAAAAACTACATTTTACAGTACTGTACACAATTTTCGTTTGTGCCTCAATCTGTCAGTTATCATTGTACCAAGTTTAGATGTCATATTCCATAGCACTGCAAAGTTGAACTGTTTGGCACAAGGTGTCCCCATGTTTGAAACATAGTGTCCCTTTTTCAAACATTAAGTCTCTTGCACCTAAATAATCTCTCAAAACAAGTATTGTAATTGCAGTTATATATTTTTTCAATTTTCAGAAATAAATATACATATACACACACTCTGTATCACACTGAAGCAACAGGTAAATTACCATTAAAGTATAACTATGTATTCATCTAAACCTTTACTTTCAAAATTATTTGTCATTCCAGAACTTGAAACAATTTCTGCCTACCACTAAACACAGCAAATCCTTACATTTTGTACAACAGATTGGTGTTTTGTGCGGCAATTCACATATAATCCACTGCCTTCTGTTGAAATTACCCCACTGAAGTTCAGGGCATTTTAATTTATTTATTTTTCTTCTTGTTGCTGTTTCATGCATTTCACGTCTGGAATATACTGTGTGCTGGATTACAGGGGTGGGGACAATACCTATGCTGGTATCCCAGGGCATAACACAGGAAGCGGGCAGCCAGAGTGCAGAGTTAATCATAGAGACACATACACCTAAACCATTTTTTTCACAGCCATTTTTCAGTCACAGGAGGCCATCACCAGCTTCGCAAGCATGTCATACAAGTTTACAATATAATCCCACCACCCACATTTCTACTGTGATGGCACTGAAAGGATCCACACAGCCTTATGTGATTTATTTATTCCTTTTATAATCATGTTCCCTTCAACCCCACTGAACCCATGACCATTGTTCATTTTTATTTCCCTTCTGTAAACGGGATAGAAAATACTATACAGAACTGTCTCACCTTTTGGTGGCTTCGGGCAGGGGAATTACACCATGAACAAGTCACCAGCTGAAACTATTTTTTTTCCTCATATGCTCACAACACAGCAACAGAGTAATGTGATACAGTGACATTTGATTTGGTAGGGGAAGGTCTTTGCGTGAAAGTTCCAAAAGCACAAGTAAAGCATAACAATTACTAATCGCTGCACTAAGAAACATTGCCAGCATAATAAGTTGAACTTGAAACAGCACTGCTTAGAAAACTAGCATAAGGAGAACATTCAGCAGACAGCATTCAGGTGTGGTACTTGAACCCATAACGCCTGATCTGCAAGCCACAACTTTTCTGCCAATATGAAGCAGTAATTGCAAATCAAGTGTATCCTTAAGTACTTCATCAAACATGTCATTCTCAATAAAGTCTAAACTTTTTTCAGAATCTGACTCGAGCTGTGTGCATAATGGTTTGTAAAGATGAGCTATTATATAAGCATAATATTTACTGCAGTTTACAAACAGCTGTGACGTGTAGTACAAATGACCAATGACAGACAACTATACTGTACATCATTAAAATGCTCTGAACCTCAGCTATCTAATGGTAATGAGCCTTTTGTTGTATGCAGCTTGATGTACAGTGTGATATTTGACAAATTAAGACTCAGCTGTGATGCGCTGCTCGCCTCAGGATAAATGTGTGCAAATCACATATTTTAATAATGAAGGAAAGCAGACAACATGAAAACATATGATTTATTTGAAAGAAGACACCTATGAATATTTAAAAATATCTTTATTGCTATTGATTGACTAGTGAGTTTATTGCATGCATACACAAACAACATTAAAATATGGCGGTGTTGCCTGCAGCCCACCTTGTGCTTAAGAGTTTAAATGCAGTACATGCTGTGCAGTTAATATTGATGTTTATTTACTGGCACATGTGGATGCTTACAGTTAAATACTTTCATATAATGAAAGATACCTCATTAAATATAGAAACAATTACATACTGGAGCCTGTAGGGAGCATCTCACGGCCTCCAAATCCTTGACACAACATTACGGACATGGTTTCAGTGCAAATAAATAGTTTTATTGTACAGCTACATTGCACAGGTATCTTTCTTTCATAGTCCACTACTATAACACATCTCTTTCCCTCAATCCTCTGAGGTGAGCTTAGTCTGTCTCCACTCCCGACTCTGACTTTTCAAGTGGAGAGTGATGACCCATTTTATGCTGGACCCAGGAATACTTTCAGCATTAAGGAGGAGGTACTCCTATCTGCACCCACAGAGTCCAGCAGGGCTGCCTCACGGAAATGCCAATCTTAGGATGCCCAATAGACACATGAATGAGCATACTGGCTCATGAATGCTGCCATTTAGCGTGTTGGAAGAGCTTGCACTCATAGGTGGCCATCTACCCCTGTTCATCCACTACTGTGGCCTCCTGCCAGGTAAGGGTACAGGGTTTATCCCAGCCAGGATGTCAACCCAGGCCTACGGTCTGTCACAACAAATATGTACAGCTTGGAACATTGCAGTTTCCCAGCACTGGGCAACTGATCATGAAAAAAACATTTCTTAATTTGAAGGTACTAACTTTTGTAAATGTAAATGTGTAAAGAATATATTCACTTCCCAGGTAACAGGACAATTACATAAATTTACACAAGCTAATGGATTTAATATGTCAAGGGCTGGTACAGTGCTTTCCAAACAGGATGTTGCAACAACAAAAACTATCCAAAAAGTAAGATTCAAATGGTCATACTCTAAGTACTGTACATATTCCAAAATATCCCAACATATCTCAAACATTCTTGGTGCTGCATAGTTTAGGTTTTATTATATATTTATTCTTGGAAATTATTTACTTCCTTGCTAACAGTGCATCTGAAAATCATGACATAGTGATTCACAAATACAAAATTTTTTGCAAACATAAAGTGCAGGTAGCACAGAAACAAATCTTCACAAAATCACTCATAATTGCTTAAACACATTAAGAATAAAGCCAGTGGACAAAAGATTAGATTTGTGGGAACAAATTCAACTTAATACTTTCCAGGAACTTGTGATTAATGAGTAACATAGAGAACTAAACCAAAATAGTTTTCTCTTTTTCCACATTTACACTTACAGCAAAATGCAGTAGTATTTACCTTGATATTTATTTTCATTGCTGCTAAATGAGGAAGATGAATGAATGACATAATACTGTTCAAAATGAGAAAATAAAAATGATCAAGCTGTCAATTTGCAAAAGTGGTTAAAAAGATAGGTAAAGTAGTGAGCCCAACTGGAGTGATGTCAAAAATGTTGACGGAAGCAGAAGGCCCTGCAGTTAAATGGCCGACAGACCTGTGAAACATAATTTATGTTTCTTAATGATTGGATAAAAGGGTGCTTAATGCAGTACCCAGACAGAAGAGTGATCCATTGGATTGTCGATCAAACTGAGTAATTAAGTTTTGGAATAGGTAGTGAAGATGGTTGATAGAATGTTAGAGAAGCGAATCCGGGATCAAGAGAAAAGAAAAGGGGATTTGGTTTAATACCTTTTATTGTCAGGAAAACGGAAAGAAACTGGATTATGTATTTGCAGAAAGGAGAAAGCTTTTCACAGCATGCCTTAAAAGGAAGTGAGGTGAGAAAGTTAGGTGTAGGCAGATGGCGTCACCACAGACATTAACCAGTATAAGAAGAAACACATACAGTGGTCAAAACACGACACTATATAGTTAAAGTCCGAAGTGAAGGTGAGTGTGCAGCAGGAATAGACTTTTCGCTTGTTGCTTTTCATTTAAGTGATAAATGTTATGACCAGAAGTGTATGAAGAATTGCCTTGGGTGCTTTTATATTCTGATGATCTCATATTGTTGGCAAAATGTAGAAATAGATCTGTGGGAAAAAGATACTGAAATTGAATAGAAATTTGATAGCAAAATGACAAAAACAAAAAGGTAAATGCAGGAAGAGACCAACATAATGGGTGGGGGTCATGGGACTAGAAGGACAGGTGGTGGACTTGCCAATTCTGGTATTCTATGGCAAATGCCAATCGAGCTCCATGGTGCGGGCGGTGCAGCACAGGACACACTAGAGGATGACAGGTCCTCAGGCCACCCTCATGAAGTCTGTTTCTGATTGTTTGGTCAGAGACATTCACACCAGTGTCCAGATGGAGGTCATTTTGTAGGGCTCTGGCAGTGGTCATCCTGTTCTTCCTTGCCCAAAGGAGCAGATGTCGGTCCTGCGGATGGGTTAAGGACCTTCTATAGCCCTGTCCAACTCTCCTAGAGTAATTGCCTATCTCCTGGAATATCCACCATGCCCTTGAGACTGTGCTTGGAGGCGCAGCAAACCCTCTGGCGATGGCACATATTGATATGTCATCCTGGAGAAGTTGGACTACCTATACAACCTCTGTATGGTCCAGGTATAGCCTCATGCTACCAGAAGTGACACTGACTATAACCAAATGCAAAACTAGTGAAAAAATAGTCAGAAAGAATGAGGAGGGAAAAATGTCAGTGGCCTCCACCTGTTCAACCATTCCTGTTTTGGGGTCACGTCTCATTTGTTCCCCCTCTAGCATACGTTGTTAATTTCATTAACACCAAAGCAGCTGAAACTGATTAACAACCCCCTCTGCCACTTAACTGACCAGATCAATATCTCAGAGGTTTCATTGACTTGATGCTATACTCTGATTAAAAATTGTTCCTTTAATTTTTTGAGCAGTATATATATATATATATAATCAGTTCAAAACATTTCTGCAAACAAGAACCAACAAACTAGATATAAAAATAAAACCCTAATTGCATAGTAAGTATAAAATAAATAACAATCAACAAAACATTTAAGTTAAAAGTAAAATCAAAAGTAATTAAGCGAGAAATAATTTCCTACCTGATTGTATAGATTGTATCGGTTGACATGATTTTTGTGAAAAGTTAGCTTCAGATATTGCCCAATGGCATCTACATGTACAGACTTCAACTCACGAGCCTTAAAACCAGTTTTCTCATTGTCAGACAGTGATATGTAACTGAAAAAATTAAAACAATAAAAATGTGAAATTTAATGCTAGAATATCTTATACAAACAAATTTCCCTTGCTACATCTATAATATGCTTTTAATTTGTAAAGGTTCATTGTTTTTTCTCCAGATTTTTAAAACAGTAGAGTAAATGTACAAGACAAAACTTTATTAAAAGTACAAACACAATTATGCATAAAATATAACAATACAGACAATAACATAGTACATACATTTTTCTAACCCCACTTGCTTTATTTGAAAATGTGCTCCTTATTTTAGTTGTTGCTTACTAATAAGCATTAACTTGTGAATGACACTTAAGTAGCCACTCCATTCTTGATTTTCTGCACTAATTTGTGTTTTTTGTTTCATTGTTTCTAGTTATTCGGATAATAAAACCAAGTAAACATAACTGCCAGGAAGAAGTAAATTAAAATTAAATTTTCAAGAATAATAAAAAGAAAAAAATAATTGTACAGTTTAAATGTTATACCAGTGTAGCGTGCAGCTAGGGTACTTGCCCGGCTGGGACACCTCCACGCTGGGAGGACCTGGGGAGCAAGAGTGGCCAGAGCATTACCTCCCCCAGGACATTAGATGGCAACCTCCCTGGGTTGCAGCGGTGCCTCAGACTCCCGCAGGGCTTTATAGGAGTTGAAGTGTGTTGCAGACTTGTTGGGATCTGCAGGTGCCGCCATGGGGTACTGCAGCAGAAGCATTTGAGTCTTCCGAAACACCCTGAAGTGCTGCTGGAAACAAGTAATCAGCACCTGGAGCACTCCAGGTGCGTTATAAAAGGAGCCAGTAGCCACTACTCGGGGAGGTAGAGTTGGGAGGAGGAGCGATGAAGCTTGACCCAAGGAGTAAAGGAAGGGATTAATTGTTTGTGCATTGTGCGTGTTTGTAATGTGTTATACTTGTGGGAGCGAGGAAGGTGTTTCCCACAAGGGAAAAAGAAAAATAAACATGGTGTGCCTTGAACTTGTGTCCCACGCTTGTCTGTGTCTGGTTCAGCTGGCAGTGCCAGCCTGGTGGGCCACAACAAGAAAAGAAAAACTTTATTGAATGAAAGCAGAAAACGTCAACTACTTAAATAAGGAATTAAACATAAGAACTCTCTCTCTCTCAAACTTAGTTGTAATCAATTCACATTCATGGCTGGACTGAACCTACACTCTAACCATTGTGAGTAGGGTTCTGAGTCAACCTTGGAAGGAGCACCAGTCCAGTTCAGGGGCCATAACAATAGAGAAAAATAACCCACACAATAATGATGGAAACATTCATTAAATTGTCAGTACTACAATAAGTTGAAAGGAGAAGCGTGTTTCATTAATATTCTAAGTTGACTTCATTTCCAGCTGTAGAGTTTTGCAGTCCTGAACTGAGCTGGTTTCGTATCAATCTCTAACACAGCAAGTGAGGATGGATTGCACTGTGAACATACAGATGTTTGTGACCACAGACAGATAAAGCATGGCTTTTCTCAGATATCTCAGATACCCAATTTAAGTTAGCAGTGACAGAGAGTTCAGTAAATTTAAAAGCGGCTGACTGCTTCAAAAGGTTCCCACAAACATAGGTGAAAGTATGGTGTGTTTCTTTCCTGACTTTTATGACTATAGTACTAGGGTGTTGTACTGTTTTAACAATTGTGGATGTAGTGAGACGTTAAGCAAAATGACACCTTTATTGGCTAACTAGAAAGATTACAATAAAGCTGAAGCTTAATTTCTCAAAAACAGAAGTCAGCTTCCTTGACATCAACACCACTGTTAAACTGAATGACAACACCCTTGTAACCTCTTTTTTCACAAGCGAACAGACAGGCGGACTTACCTGAGAGTGATGGCTTTCACCCCAAGCATATAAAGAGCTCCATTATTTAGAGCTAAGCAATACATTACTGCCATATTTGCTCAGACCCAACACACTGGCATAAACAACTGCAGGAGCTTAGACAAGACTTCATCAGACAAGGTTATGCCCCCAAAACAACAGACACTCAAATAAGTAGAGCGACTGCCATACTCAGAGACAACCTTCAGAAATATAAAAACAAGCCAACAAGAACCACATTCCCCTTGTTTATTTACCTATAACCTACATCTTGAAGCACTTTAAAAGAACTTCAGCCAATGCTAAACAATGGGAAGCAGCTGCAAAAAATTTCCAGAACCATTTCTCCTCCTCCTGGCATACTGACAATCACCCTAACCTGCAGTAACTAATTGTTCAAAGTTCCTAAGTGAACCAATAGAAAATGACACATCTCCTGCATACAGGAAAGTTAAACCGATCATTTTCCTGCAGATAATTTAACGTGTTCTGTCTAATTCTCTGTATGAAATGTCCCAACATGCATTCTATGTGGGAGAAACTGGACAAACACTCCGCCAAAGAATGAACTTACACAGGTTCCACATTAAACATGGCAAAAGAGATGTTGCTATAGTAACTCAGTTCAACAGCCATGGACACTGTTAGAGGACTTTAAAGTCCCACAATGCTTATGGGCAACTTCAGAACATAGCAAGAGAAGAGAAAAGAATGGGAAATTAAACTCATGCTAAAATTTAACACATTACAACATGGTTTAAATAGAGACAAAGAGTTTTACTGCCAGGTATGAGATTGTTTTGCATCTCTCAGACAGTCCCAGACAACCCGACTACAGATGTACACTGTTTTGAAAAACTCAACAGGAACTTCACAAAACACTTTGTTGGACAGTTATCTTATCAAAGCGATGTTGACTATGTATTGTTCTCCTCTCAAATGAATCTTAGCCTGGAGATGTCTATTAATGTTTTACATCTAAGATATCTCACTTAAAAGGTTTCAAATGCTGTATCTGTCCTATTGTCTATATAAGCACAGGGAATTCCAGTTTCTGTATCACATCATGGACTAGGTATTTACCAGTTTGGCACATTGTTCAGGGGTGATTCTTCTTATTCTTCCTGGCAGAATTTAGAGAGCTCCTTTACAGTAGGTTGTTGAGATGCCACATCTGGACAGCAGTTTTCCAACAGTGCCACAGATTGTCAACAGGGTTAAGATCAGAGCTTTGACTTGGCCATTTCAAAACATTCACTAGTAAGAGTCTGGGTTCTGTGATTAACCTTCCATTTTCTGATGATGGATCCAACAGTGCTTAATTGGTCGTTAAAATTTTACAATTTTGTTTGTATGCATTTCAGCCCTTGTGCATTTCAATGACTTTGTTTCTCACATAAGCAGAATGCTCCTTTGTCTTCATTTTTGCAGTGATTTTCCAACTAAGACTATGGCCTTTAAAAGTGGAACTTTTTTCTGTCATGCAGAAAATTATGATGACTTTTAAGGGAACTGATTACTTTGCCTTACCACTGCATATATCTATTTTTAACACTAGAATCCTTGAAGGCTACGAAAAACTTGTAATCCCAGGCCATCTTAAATTCCTTCACACCATTTTAGCGTCTTTTGTTTTGCAAATGTGTCAATCAGCACAGGCAACAAGCAGCCTGCTATCCCACTAACCCAGATGGTGCTGAAGTCAGTCACAAAATTCTCAAAGCTCAAATATGTTTACCTAGGTGTGAGATGCCTGGGTTGTATAGGGTAAATAATATATTGTTATTTGGAATACATACATTTCATGTAGTTTCCATGTCTTCAGCGATCTATGTAAATGTGCGATGACAGGAAATGCAAGGCAGGGAATTGTTGAACACATAACTACATGGAAACATTTTCAAGTTTTAGTAATAACTAGCTGAAGCGGTGTAAGAATAGGAGCGAGGAAAGCGGTGAAAGGAATTTAGGTATAACAAAGGCTTGCAGGAAACCACCTGTCGCTATAGCGAAAATAGCAGGAGGAAAACCAATGCCAATGGTAGAGA